>NC_055693.1:24367730-24487730 GCF_017639745.1 Melanotaenia boesemani
TCAGCGCTAATCAGGGAGGGATGAAGTTTTCAGTCTTTCATGCTGAGTAGCAGGAGAAGAAAAACTCTGACTTCATTCAGGGTCCATCATCTGAACAAACTCATTAAAAACACTGTGACTGAGCGCAACTTCCATAGTGGTGTCCTGTTAGCAATAAGAAGTTTAATTACCAGTGACAATTAATGCAAACAGTTTCACAACACAACTGAAGAGATTTGGTTCTTTTGTAGATCATTTAAATCTAACACTGCTATTAGATTTCCACTGAATCGTGATCACAGGGAGCCCAAGATTTTTACTAAATAGAATTTAAATTTTGTATTTCACCTTGACTATATAAAGCATAAGGGTATCAATCTTTGGCCTTTTTGAATTTCTAACATAGTACAGGCTCTCGTTGAGCTTGTTGTCTGTACAAGCTCAGGCTTAAATCAGGAGAGATCATCCACTGATTCTTGTTAGAACTGCAATCCCTCCAATTACATGTGCTCCAAAGTGACTTTTCCCAGTCATCCAGCCAGGGATTTCTTTAGCCATCAATTAGAAACGTCGCTTCTAATCTGAGCCAGCTTCCCAGACACTGGTCATTTCCCATTAGAGTCATTTTCCCCAGGATCCCATGGAGCGATAGACATCTCCACAGCTCAATAGAGGAGACGTGGAGGAGACCATAATTAAAGAGGTGGCATTTACTCTCAGTCGGGCCCTCTCAGAGATCTGAATCTGCAATTACCTTCCAGAAAATAGCATTGTCAGGGCAGGACCCACGTTAATAATGGCCCCCATCTCTGGGGCAGGGTACAGAATGCAATCATTTCCACTGAAGCCGCACTTTGATTGTTTATCGCTTTACCCAGGGTTATCAGCCACTCTACTGTAGTGAATGTACACAGAGGGAAATAATCCTGTGTGCCACAAGCAGGGCTATTCAAGCATTTTGCTGAGTGGTGGCTGCACTCATAAAGGGGTAACTTTAACACCATACTCATAAAAGGTTGTAATATCATGGATAAGATTCACCATGCAGCCCTCACTAAGTCACACTATCTATATACTTGTTTCACTCTGTTTTTCTCTCCCTCCCTATCTCTCACACACATTTTCTGTCTCTTTCACACACATACTGAAATTGTACAGACTCCCCTAAGCCTCCACCAGCCCATGCCAGACTTCCCAGATACTTTATCAAGTGCATAAGGACCATTTGCACAGAAGGCAATTAAAAGCTTTAGTGGTTCCTGCAGGCAGAGGGGTAGTTTGGGGGCCCCAGTCGACACATGAGCCAGCACCTTATTGGAGAGGGTTAGCTTTGTGCGGCAAAATAGCTCCAGTAATTTATACCAAATAGACTGCAGGTAGAGTACGAGAGCCAAGAGGAACGCATCTGCATTAATCAATATGAAATTATCCTGGATGTAATTTGTGCAGGGCAGTCATGCACCTGCCCAGAAATGTGATTGGGGAAGCCTGGAGATAAATAAGTGACTAAACACTACTGCAATCTGGAACTAGAGATCCAAAATCAGATTCAATTGTCTGGCACATGGCAAAGAATGAGGAGCATGAAACACTTTTGAAAACATCATTCTTTAGAAAGAAATGCTGGGTGCTCACAGTAAGCTGCTAAGCTTCATATGAGAACAGAGAGATGTAAAACACTTGGCTCAGTGAAGTGACTTTTAGGCATACATCCCCAAACAAATGCAAATGTATGAGGGAGGGGAACGATTGTCAAGGAAATAAATCTATTAGCATGGCGCCAGAGATAAGGGCGTCCTTAAAATGACCATATGCAAAGGTAGCGATAGTGAGTGTGTCCAGCGGATTTTTCACATTTGCATATCTTCTAATCAATCCACTTTCAATCTGCATTTACGTGTAAAGGCCAAGATCACTCTGTCATGATTTCAAACCGATCACATTTGTTCTTTTTTTTAAGGTCACAAAAGTCCCTCACCTAATGTTCCTTTTGTCAAAGCGCAGTTTTTGTTTTGTCCTAAACATACTTTTCTCCTCTTTCTGGTACACGCCAACACTGCAGGTGCACAATGTCATTAGTGCCAGGAAATCGAGGAAAAGCTGAGAACATACTGGTGATGTTGTAGCCCTTCTGTGGCAGCAGGTGACCTTCTTGGTCTATATGCTCCATGGCTCTCGCCAGCCTCTTTTTTCATGTTTCAGACAGCCCAGGCTCTCTTTATCACTCCCCGGGATCAGCAATTCCTCACCGACAGTCTCTCAGTGATGCCATGCTGTATCTCTTCGGCGCACGACTATGTGCTTTGCAAATGCAATACACAAGCGAGGAGTGAATACAAAGGAGAACAGGAGTGGAGAGCATTTCAAGTAACATCTTGAAGAGGCATATTAAACTTTACAGCAAAGAAGTAAAAACACCCTCATTTAACTGTTTGCAGAGTCTGAAAGGAAAATGCAAAGTAACAAAGATGTACTTAGTAAATAGAGGGTTCTGTTTGCAAGATAGTTATGTAGTTATGCATTCATCAGTCTGATCAACAAAGTCAGGCAGGAAAATTTCTCATTGTTAATTTGGAGTTCTGGTGTTGTGATTAAAACTTAAATCCAAACTGGAAGTAAACAATTAAAAGTAAATAAATCACCCTGACAGTATGGAGCGAACATTGAGACAATGAAACCTGTATGGAAAACAACAGGTTGTTATAAAATTAGATTATTTTTCGTTGGCTGAAAAGACACTCGCCAATTATGCACCGCAGACTGAAATATTGAAAAACATTTAGAGCCCCTCCTCTGATGCATGCTTCATAAGCATAGAACCATCGGCTTAATTGGTTGAATTCCTCTCTTGGCAGACAAGAAACTATACCCCCAGGCAAAGATAAAAGACTTCTAAACTCTCTTTTGTGGAGCGAGGAGATGAAAGGGCAGGAGAGACAAGAGAAGACAGGAGCTTGTCAGGAAGAAGCCAAATCCAGCAGCCTGTTAGCGTGCAGGTGTAGCAGACCAGAAGAACGACAGGTTATCATCAGCTCCCTGCCAGTGAAATAAGACGCCTCGTCATCAAATCATGATGTCTTATTTTCCCTCTGCTCTTCTACCCAATCATCCTCACTTTCCGACATGACAGACGGCGTGTTGTTTACAAACATGAGAAGCTGACTGCACACCTTGCCTGCTTCAATCTTTACAGCCTCATTTTGTCTCTGTTTTAACACAGCGTTAAATATTGGGACAAAAAAAAAAAATCTCTTACGTACTTTTTTCTACTAAAATAATTTGTCAAAGTGCAACAGCTAAATCAAAAGTGTAGTGGTGTTAAAAGTGATAAAACAATGTCGCACTAGTCAAGGATTCCAGATATTAAAAAATTGAGTTTAAATTAAAAATCTGTGTAAAGACTGAGCAGTATCAGAGTCCTGCAGACAAGGAGAAAAACTTTCCTGCCTCAAAAGTGAAGATTTTCTCCCGTGATTCAACTTAACAGGCTAGTCCTGATTTGATTGTTTGTTATATGACAGCCAATCTACAATTTAACTGTATGCTCATTCAAAGTCTTACTTTGTTTAAAAGTGTATAAAATGTTTCTCCGGCTCACATGTGTTTTACGTAACACTGCAAAAACAGTGTAAACACATTTCACCAAAAATAATAAACCAACTGATGAAGACTTTGTGCTCATAATTTAGCTTTCATTTAGACAAACCACCAGGGTGGCTTGAGATCTTGCAGGATCTCATGATATCAAAAGAATTTCCTAACAGATCTACATGTATGTGACCAGTCTGGCTGGATTAAATCATAACTTCAACATGACTGAATCTAACGACTATTAAGTTGTTGAAGTTCAGGAAAAATGTACATCATTTAATTATTTTCACTTTGCAACAAAACCCCATTATGTTCAAATGACATCTTTGACTTCAATATAGAAATTACCCAGTTTGACTTTTTTTTATTAAACCTGGTCATTTCATCATTATTGAAACATATTCAACAATGCTTCCATATCATTTATGCTTTTTATCAGCAAAGATGAAAAGCATAAATGATATGGAAGGAATGAATGAATATGTGGGACTTCTCTGAAGTTGTTTCAACATACTTTACATCAGAGTTTTTATCCATTAAAGTTTTTATTCAAATATATATATGTATATATATATATATATATATATATATATATATATATATATATATATATATATATATATATGTGGAATATTATTATAATGTTCAGGATTCTCAGTAATACTTTTAGCAGAATTATTTCAATGCAGTTTCACACCAGATTGTGGAAGAACAGCCCATGACAAGGCAGGAGGATTTAGGACTTAAGGTTCTCTTAAAGGAACAAAAGGTCCTGTGATGGCAGGATAAACTATTTCTTAAACCAAAACCAAATGACAAAACTTAACACTGACAGCAGGACAAAGTAACACTTTGAAGACACAAGGGCAACCAGGACAGGAGCAACGAGGAGCTAGAGAGGTACAAGAGAAGCCTGGGATTTATTTATATAAGGGGTGTGTGTGTGTGTGTGGGGGGGGGGGGGGGGGGGGGGCATACAAATAAGGATCAGCTCTGGCAATCAATAGCTGATGACCAGGTGTGACCTGAACAGGAGGTTGACTGAACAGACAAGAGGATAACTTCTGAAACAGGAAACAAGACAAGAAACAAAAGACTTAACAAAAACTGAAGAACATGATTAAATGTACCAATGTTCTTAGAATCCAAAACATAACAGAACTTAAATTAAAGTTTAGTTTCTTTTTGCAACAAGGCTGGTTATTTATATTTATTTTTTACAAGGACACACTAGATGTGTGCAAAAAGTGCATTTTGCTGAGGAATACTTGCCAAAATGTCTTTTCACTGCTTCTAAAGCCAAAAATGAGCTTTTCATTTGCGCCACCTGAGCCGGCGCCCCATAATAAGATGCAATTTTATTCCTCAATATGAGCAACACAACCACACAAACAAGCAAACATGCACAAGTAGTACAGTCCCAAATCAGCTTGTCAAGTTATCACATTAGATTTGTTCTCTTTAATCAAGTGGAAGATGGCAGAATGTGGCAAAAATATGTTATTATCAAAACTAATAACTGAAATTCATTTTCAAAAATGTCATAGTTCATGTGATAATGAAACCAGAAGAAAAAAAATGCTCATTTTGGTTAAATCAGTATCTAATTTCCATATCAAGCGACACTATTAATAACACAGAGCCACTGTTCAATTTTTCCGAGTTCCATGGGAAATGAGCTATGAAGAATAGCAATAATTGTCAATGGACATTTTGGCGATGGAGCATCTGCTTCATGCTACATAATCAGCCCTGTCAAAAACTGAAAAAGGCTCAAAGACTACAGAGAAAGAAAACATGGAAAACACTTAATTAAGAAGAAAAAAGATGGACACAAGCTTAATTTGAGCTTGCATAATGTCGCTTGCACTCCCCTGCACTCCCCCTCACACTATTATGCCAACTCTGAGGTTGAACTCGAGCATTTTGAGGCTGGAGATATCTAGTTACTCAGAACTTTTAATACATTTTTAACTCTCTGGCCATTTTACAATCACAGATGGCTCAGTTTAATTGTTTCATCTCGCAAAGTTTGACAAACATATCATAGGACCACAATGCCAAATATTACAGTAACTTCCTACCAGCTGATTAATATGTCTCATGTGTTTCTATTAATGTGGGCAATTGGTATGAGGTGTGCATATTTCAAGAGTAAAGCCCTGTATCATATTCTGATGCTCACTGACATGAAGTAAAGGACACCTTGGGAGTGACACACACAAAAACGCTCTTTAGTGTAAGAAAAGATTCATTTGCTGTTTTGCATATTTTTCATGGAGTAATCCATATTTTCTCTCAGCCATCGTGATTAGTTTGGCAAGGTGTTTCAAGGTTAGATAGTACACAGAGTTAAGAACATTCTTGGAGTTTAGATCAGTTCAATCAGGATTCAAGACCACATTAAAATAATAATAATAATCAAGCAAATAAAGATTCTTGCAATCTAAGATCTTAGTTTCCTGTTTGGCATGTTTCCTTTTCCCATAAATAAAACATCAATAGGTAAATGTTACCAGTTATCTCGAGGAATCAGCAGTGCGTGTTGCATTTTGTGAGTTTTTCAGCATGAAAGGCTTCTCTAAATTCATTTACTGAAAAGGAAATCACAGTAAAGACTTACTGCTATGTGTTATTTAAAGAAACCACGTTTGAACTCCTAAAACCCAAATTACCCAAAACCTAAATTACCCAAATTTCCCTGAGGACTCTCCAAAGGGATTAATAAAGTATTTCTATTCTATTCTATTCTAAAAGCATATTTTTCATTTATGTCATTCAGTGAATCAAATATATGAAATATGGAAAATAATAATAAAAAAAATCATAATTGTGACAAACAGATAATAGTTATCATACCAAAAAGCAATTGTACTTCAGACTTCATGATTCATGATATCAAGGTTTTTAGATTAGTTACCAAGGATTACAACTTGTTTAGGGAATGGCAGGTAAAATCAGTTTAAATTTCTAGACATCTTGGAACTGATGCTCTACATAGTGTTTGAAATCAGTTATCATCAGCTGAGATGTCGTCATTGACTTGTGGTTAAAAAGTGATCTATCTGCTCTCTGGATGCGTATTAAGGAGCTGTTTTTATCATAAAAATTCATTTAACAAATCACATTGTCATCCTTTTCTTATTGTGAATTAAAAGGAAGTAAAGGATAATTGTTAGTATGAAGGCATTTCTCTGAAATATTTTACTGGTGGATGAAATGTTTTCTACACAACGGCATAATTTCAGTGGTTTAATATTTCATAAAATCTACAGATTGTGCTCTGCAAACAAGAGTTAACAAAATGCTGAAAGTGAAAAGTGGCATCGCTACATTCGTTTAAAATGAAAAAAGCTGGAAAGTAGTCCAAGTTTCTCCTGTATTAAACCAAGAGTTGCTAATATTATTTTTGGTGCACTATTTCATGCTAGGTTTGATTATGTAGCATCATTAAGAGGGCTGATAATTATTTGGATAATCTTGGATCAACTAAAGCAGTAGTTTGCATGATTAAGTCACTTTTACTTATTCTCATTTGCTGTGGTAAAAAATGGAGCTAAAACTATTAATCAATGGGACCACATGAAGATTTTGTTCCATCAAAGTCAGAGTAAAACAGAATTAACTCTTGTGTTCTGAGTTTATAACTTCAAAGAAAAATTTGACTCAGCAAAACATGAAATCAGGAATTTAAGATTTGGCTACAGAGCTTGGCTAACTCACTACTACACCAAATTACTGTACACACTTAGTAAGGAACATTGTGGCAGAAAAGGGGCCGATATCGAGTCAGAAAGAAAAACTGTTTTGGAGAAGGCTACTTCCAAGAAAAAGCTGAAGGAGAGTGGAGAAAGAGCAGAGTGTTAGCGAATCGGCCAGTGCACGTGAACCTTCAGGAACAAGCATTGCACGTTTCTGCACTTTGGAGACGTGGCTTCAGGGGGAAGTCTGAAAAAAGGGGTTTGGACTTTTGAATTGTGTATTTTCCCAGTGCGGTTTGTTTGAATGGTTTATCCAGGATCTCCTACTCTTTAAGGTTAGAATCTGTTTTGTGGTGTATTATGAATAGAGGTGACTGGATTAAATTAGCATGTGATGTCATCTCACGTCAATCAGTGGCTCCTGAATTAAATCAAGATTGCATTGTGGCAGAACTTGTGATATCAGCAAACAATTAATCATTTACAATTAAACTGATATAATATCGTTTTGGGAACAAACTTTTCTCAAGATTTTTCTGGAAGGATTCTGCAGACATACACTGGTGCAGCTTTGCCAGCAGAAGAGTGAGAGACATCAGTCTTGGAGTGGCAGCAGTGTATCGACGGATCTGTTAATCCCGGCTGTATCTGGTAAAAGACTGTAAAAGTACCAGGTGAATAATGAAGCAGGCAGTGATTCTGAGCTTTTTATGACTGCAGCTCGGCACAGAACCACACTGTTACAATGCAGTTTGATTAAAAAAAAAAAGGCCATTTACACAGATGTTCCTTTTTTCTTTTTTAACCTCTCCTGTCCAGCATCATGACAGCAGAATGATGGTCTGGCTGTCGTACTGTGCTGAACAAATTTACTCTGCCAAGAGGAGCCGTTTGGATGTCTGACTCCCCTTGAATCTGAAATGTTGTTTTTAATTATTATTTTAAATTTTGGTTTTGCTTATAATTGCTGGACCAGACTGGAGAAACAGGTGGATAGAGAAGAAATAGGAAGAGAAAAGGTAGAAAAAGAGAGAAAACAAAACAAAAGGTAGAAAACAATTCACAACAACTACAATCACAGCTAAACAGAAAAACTAAACAGCTGTAAAGATGTTATAGGACACTTCATCTCATCTCTATTTTCCAGGATATGTGATGCTGCCCATTAATATAAAAGTTCTATGGAGTTCAAAGTAACTATGTTAATTGTCTTTTAGACATAAATATCCTCTGTAGTACAATCTGAAGAAGCAGTTTTGCATCTAACTTGAGTGCAAACAAGTAAAGTGCTGAGAAAATGCTTCTTAAAATTAATTAGAATTAGTGCACCTTAATAGGTCTTAATGCATAAGACACTAGGTGGAATAAATATGAGAATGAGGTATTGTGTTTACATCAACAGCAGTTTCCTTCCAGCCTGAACCTCTCATTGTCTCTTACAGGATGCTGTCACTCATTTTTGGAAGCCTGCCGTGGTTTCCTCTGATTACTGTCTAGAATATATGATTAAACAATTTTTCTAGAGTAAAGACACCAGTACTGTGACCATCTGAGTAAGTCCAAGTGTCTTTCTTCCTCACCTTTCTCCGTCTGTCCCCCTTCACTTTTTAAAGGTTTTCATGTTTGAAGAAATGTTCAGTGTTGCTGCTGTGGAGGTCTGAGGTGACTTTTTATTGCTGTGGTGACTTCATAATCTAAAAATATCACTCAGTCACAATTTGTCACAGATACATTTTAATATTCATCTCATCTCTGTTTTTCTGTCCTATTTTTAAGGATCCCATCATACGTTGTTCATTTTTTGTCAGGAGGTTCCTCTAAGTAAGTACTGTACAGAGTATATGATGCAACTATTTTCACACATTTTTCCAGATACCAGTACTATGATCATATAAGTAAGTCCATCAAGCGTTATTCTTTCTCACCTTTCTGTCTCTCTCTGTTCACTTTTTAAAGGTTGCCATGTCTGAGCAAATGTTCTGTGCTGCTGTGCTGTTCATTGATGTAGTGAAAAGTCAATGAAAATATCACTAAATCTGTCATTTATTCATTTTAATGTCCATTAATGATCATGTCTCACCTCTTTTCCTCTTTGTCCTTCCTCTATCAGCATCCCATCATACGTTGTACATTGTTCAGGAGGTTAACTAGACCAAGCACCCTGTTGGTTTCCGCTACTGTATAGATTAACAGGGCTGGAAGGATGGTGTAGGTTGTCTAAGTTTACTAGACAAGTCCATATACACTATCAAGAACAGCGTTCAAGCACTGTTGCAAGAACGTCTCTTTTCATTCATAGGCTTCATCCTTCCATCAATACCTGCTGGACCAGGTTTGGCTCAAAATTCCCGGGCCGATTTATTGTTCCGGTCCAGCCCTGGTTCCTCATAATAAACTATAATACAGTGCATTCAGAATTAATACCGTATATACATAAAGATGCTCAGATCTCTTCAAAAAGAAGTAATGTTCCAGTACATTTTACATATTCTTTTTTTTTTAAGTAAACTAGCAGTAGTGCATGAAGAACTTTCTAGAGAACTATTTATGATTTGATCTACAATTTTTCAAATCCATCTAATGAATATTTATGGATGCACATAAGGGTTATTACTTAGATTTTATCAAATTAGATTAAAGTGGATTTTTCTGCTTTGTTCCCAACCTCATTGTTCAGTGTTATGACTTTATTTCCTAGATAGTGGGGGAAAAAGTGTGACTAATGTCTAAATCAATTTTTCTCTCGACATCTGTATGGCCATTTTCTGATGAGGTCACTCGGGTTCGTCTTGTCACTGCAGCTCTTTTTTCATGCTCATAAGTTCTGTCTCGATCAGTCTCCATCACTTAAGGCGTTGAATGCTTGTCAGGAATAATATCAGCGGTGGTTTAAGATTCTCTTAATTAGAGTATTGTACATTAGAGGTAGACGACTGTCACACTCATTGCTCAAGGAGATATTCATGCGGAGGGCTATTCATACCTGATGAATACGTCAAATAACAAAGAGATGAAAGAAGTATTCAGAGCAAATCATTCTGAAGTTAAACATGCCCTAACACACCTCTATTTATTATGATTTTCTTTATTTAACAAGGTGAAGTACTGAGAACAATCTACTTTGTAAAAAGTACTATATATATATATATATATATATATATATATATATATATATATATATATATATATATATTATTATCTTTTTTTTAAGAATGTCAGTTAAAGAAAAATGAATTAATCTTGGATCATTTTGTTATTAGCTTAAAAAAAGATATTATAAAAAATATATTATAAAAGGTTGTGTCTGGACCCAGAATAACCTGGGTAACCAAACTTTAAGTGATCTGAGTTTGCTGGAAAGAAAACTGTAAAGCACACAATGTGCTCTAAACCCGTTAATTCTGTGTTGAGATTTTTTAATAGAATAGCAGATAAATACAGCAAAATTATCATTGCTGAACTTTCTCAGAGTATTAAAAGTGTGTTGGAAAATGTTGCCGGCGGCCTTATTTTCCTGCCCTTAAGTCAGACTGGTTCAGATTTGTGATAAGCATCTCTGTGTATCTCTAAATGTGATCATATCAACAGACCCTTAAACTTCAAGATGGATCTCTGCTGGGATTTTGAAGATATTTGATATGTTCAGCAAAATGTGACATTTTATCATTTTAAATTTGACCAGAAGGAAATATGCTAGGTGTTTGTTATCACTATACAGTGCAGCATGAAAAAAAGAAAGAAAAAGACAAAAAAAAAAAGAAGAAGAAATCAAAGGCTGCTCTATACATTGCAAGTGAATCAAAGCTGGTCCAGAAACAGCTATTTATTACTCATTCTACAGAGGGAGTGTCCATCCATCTGAAAGGGAATTGGTTATCAGAGGCCTACAGGGATCCCTTCATGGGGCATTGTTTCAGAGAATGACTACCCAGAAGCTGCGTTGTGTTTGACATTAGAAGCAGACAGAAGAATCTGAGATGATGAGCTGCAGTTTGGAATTTCATTTTCCTTTAATTTAGATATATCAAGTTATCTTTTTTTTTTTTCGCATTTTCTGTACTTACAGCCTATTTAATTGTGCTAACATATAATAACCTAAAGCTCACATTTATTGAGTTTGACTGAATAGTCTATGAATAAAAAAAAAAATTTACTGTCTTGCTTCAGATAGTAATGCTCTGCAGACTTGATGTCACTACATACCAGAAAAATATTGACCTTATGTAAGCAACAAAACTGAATGCATCCTTATTGTATTGGTTTGGAGTGACCCTTCCTTTCATGATAGAAATGGACCTAAAATATGATAACAGAATATGCAGCCCTCAAAACAACAGCACCAACAGACCCCCCTTAAAATTATTTAATCGTTATTCCATTATATAAACAGGAACAATTTTGGTGCACTGCATGCAGCAGCACTCAACACATAAGACTCAAATATCTTACATGGATTTCAGCATGGACAACACCTGCGAGTGAAAATGTGGAAAAATAAATCATTTATCTGTGGAAGAGGTTAATAAATTATGCACAGTAAAGTTTAAAATATTACACCATAATTGAGTCCCATATTTTTATCTAAAATATGTGCTATTTCACTGTAATGTTTAATGTGATAATGGCTTTGGGGTAAAAACTTAGGCTGCGTGCTATAATGGATGTGTATACTCTCCTTGAGGGCAGATGTTCAAACAGTTTTTTGGTTGGGTGAGATTGGCCCTTTAAGATGGATGCTTTCTGGGTGCAACAAGAGGTGTAGATGTCTTCCAGGGAGATGTGTGTTTGTGATTTTCTCTGCAGATTTCATAACTTTATGCAGGGTTTTATTGTCAGCTGTGAAGCTGTCTTTGTATCGTACCAGGATCCAATGAGTCAGAATGCTCCCAGTGGGGCAAAGCTATGAGATCAGCAGCTGCTGATATAGCCTGATTCCTCAGAGTTCTCACAGTGGGGTCAAGCATTTATGATTAATCTCTTGGTGTGTACCACACATGAACGCTCTTTAGTTGTCAAAAACATTGTGAGGGATGTTCAGCATCAGACGACCATCTTAAAAATCAGTCTATTGTTTGTTTAACTGCTGTATTCTTAAATTTCTCTTTGAAATGACAACATCATGCACAGCAGTCCTGTTATAATATCCTGTTATGTAATTACCAACAGACTACTCTTGCTAATGCAGGCTGACCTTTTCCTGATTCCTGGTCACAAAGTTTCTCCTCTCTCTCGCTCTCTCGCTCTCTCTCTCTCTCATATATATATATATATATATCTATATTATATTAAATCAACATCATTAGCTAGCAAGTATGAAACCCCCCTGCTGGGTCTCATCCTGTCACCACCGTCTGTGCAAAATAGCACATGAAAATGTTGCAAAGACAATGCCCAACTTCAAGCTAAGACATACATCTGCACTAGAGGACACAGCAGGAGAAACCAGAAAACTGTGTAGAATTAAAATAAAAATAAATAAATAAATAAAAAAAAAAAAACATCAAAATGCAGTGCTTTCTCATTATCATTCTATTTTCATTCACTTATTATTGGAGGTTTTTGTGCAGTTTTAGACTAGTGAGAACTTTGTTGAGGAAAGGGTGTTGGCAGCACTTGGTTTGTTGGTTGTGGAAGAATATAAGAGGGGATAGAAATCAGAAATAAAGAATAAAAAAAAAGGAATATGAGTTTTGAAATTGAGCTTTCTCTATTTATGCTGAGGAACCAATCAGAATGATCTCCATCAACAGATTCAGCATCAATTCAATGTGCTGCTATACCTGAAAAACAAACAAAAATCATTGCGAGTCTGACAGTGTAGAGTGTGTTAGATAAAATTTTCCTATTGTTGCCATCCATTCAGTCCATGCTCATAGCCAGCTACAGCGTTCACCCCTACAGTATAAACACATGAGGAAAAACTTGCTTAAATTCTTAAATTGTCTTTTTTTAATGAGGAATTATTAAACTATCTGAGTTGGGAACCAGGCTGATGCAGGAAACAAATTATGTACCTCAAAGTGCTACATTTAAAGTGCAAAACATTTAACCATTATTTATCTTTTCATTAAGTCACTTTTCAGTCTTTTGTGAATGTGTTTTTTCTGACTTGTTTGTCCAAAGAAAAGTTGTAGAACTTGGGTCATATAAGTGCAACATTCAGCCCAAATAAATAAGCAAAAAACAAAACAAAAGAAGACATGAAAGACCATATATGTCTTGCATTTATCAAGTTTATGAAAGCTGGGGGTTCCTCTTTCCTCAAAAGCTGCAGGTCTCCGACAAAATACTGCAAAAAGTTTTCACCTGCATGTGGGAGATGAGGATAACGGAGCTGCTGCCACTGTATGCTATTATTTAGTTTTGGGTGGTAGAGGATCTGCCTTAGCATGCCGTTGCCAAGTCTTTAAAATGTTTTTAGTGACATTTAGTTCACATATTGGAAGGCTAGCCGTGTGCTTAATTTCAATATGCTGTTTCAGGTTGGCTGTTGACGTTGTTGATGACCAGAGTTGCTTTTTGACACCCGGCAGGCAAAGTTTACAAAAAAAGACTAGATTTTTCCCTCCTGGATCATCACTGACCTTTTCAAAAAATAATTTAAGTGATCATACGAAGATGCTGTAGTGATCATTGAGGCAGAGGTGGTGCTGCTGCCTTCGTTGGATTTTGTCTCCATGTTTCACAATTTCATGACGCATGCACGGTGCAGTGCTGTGGTGGCTGGTGTTGTCAGATTTGGTGTTTTTCACCTATATATTAAAGCCTGTTTACGATGTGTTTTAGTCGGGATTTGGCTTGGAAGGCTCCATGGAAATCTGGCACCCTCTTGAACAAAGCCCAACTGTGAGAGAACCTCTCTGGCATTTGTGAATGCCAGAATGAGCGTGCTCACAATAACGTTCATCAGTCAGAAATACAGTACATTCAGCCCAAAATATGAACAAGTTCATGAACGATTGTTTAATTAAACAAATCTAAATAATTAAACACAAAACCCAAACACATGCATTCACACACACACACACACAAGTATGTCACATGTTATATTTAGAAACAAACACTATCATTTGCACACACAAACACATGACACCCATGCGCACCCCCCATTTTGCACATATGACTTGGCACTGCTAAACCAGGTGGGGAAATGATATGTTATCTAAGGGGTACGTCCTCACCAAGAGCCACTGCCTCTACAACCACTGACGGCATTGCCACAGAACCCACCCAAATCAGGGCAAACTGGGGTGCACATCGCAGCCAAAAGGCTGTGCTACAGGGTCTCCTAACCATCAAGGTAAGGGTCATCACCAGGGTAACACCCCTGCAGATTGAGCATAGCTACTTACCAAAAGCAAAACTACTAAAATCAAATAAACCCAAAAAATAATAAGAACAACTAGAAGCTAAATGTATAGAAGTATACATATAAAAATTGACAGAAATAGTGTACTTAGGTAAAAGAAAGGAAAAAAAAAGAATAGAATAGAAAAAAAAAGCTACATAAAAAGTTAGTTTTCTAAATAAGTGAAGAAATAGACATGCATAAATGAGCAGGGTGGTCAAATATATAAGTGGCCGCATGGCAAAATGAGTTTTATTTGTATAGCATATTCCATGTACAAGCCAACTCAAAGTGTTTTACATAAAACATTAAAATTACAACAGGAGAATGCCCAGGACAGGGAATGACCACCAACAGATTTCCAGGAAAAGATGCTTGCAAAGCTAACTTTTTGGTATTAGCTATTAAGACATTAATTGGTGTTTATTAAATTGTTGTCTTTACTACAGACAATTTAGAATAGGATATATGTTCAAAGGTGTATAAGTGACTTGCAAGTTGTGAATAATTTCAGAATATGTCAGCTAGTACAACAAATGTTAGTAGTCAAATGTTTTGTTTATTTCTGATGAGTGTATTGTTTGACATATTCAATGGGAGAAAACACAAACCTGGTTAAAATTTCTGCTCTATACACTGTGTAGTCTATTAGCAACAGGATAATCCCACATTGGTTTCAATAGTCTGGCAGGAAATTTCTAACATAACACATAAAGAGTTTTTACAACAGAAAAAATTGCACTATTGAAGAGTAGTCAGTTCTTTTGTGTTGACCTTGTTATTTAGTCCTTACATATTACAATTACATATAAACCAAAATAGCCTCCATTTCTTCTTTAAAATGGCACTGGTGTACTGTATTGTTAGCAAAAGGTAATTTTTAGATAGAGATAGATAGACTTTATTGCAGACTCGTGGTCCATAGTAAAAAAAAACAAACAAACAAAGAGACAGACAGGCAAATAACTGTACAACATGGGCATAAAAATACCAATAAAAAGATCCTCAATCTTTGGGTGTCTTATCTAAATAATCAACATCTGAACAATCTCAAATAACTAGTGAAACTAACAGAGCTGAAAATAATTGTTATTATTATTATAATTATTATTATTATTATTATTAAGGTTGTGTTGTTTAAAAGAGTTTGATGTATAAACGCGATCTAAATTTCGCGCGTGCGCAGTGGCTATATTTTCCTAGCCTGTTAAGCTACAACCAGCTAGACAACTGTGTAAGCTAGCACAGATAAATTAGACAAAGAAACCCTGTGAAGAGACTGAATGAAAAAAGAGTTCAAAGTTACGGACGGTGAAAGGAGCAAGTTTAACACAAAGCTATATGCGTTATTCGATATATATGGGAGTATAAAATTGAAAGGTACGCCGTTACCACGTCTTTTTAAACTTTTTGTAAGCAGTCAGTGCAGAGATTAGCACTGGCTAGCTGCTATTTAGCTGATGTTTTTCCCTCCAGCAGATTGTACGAAAGCGTGAGGGTTTACATTAGCTAGCTTAGTTAGCATCCTGTCATAAGAAACCGTGGAGGCCCTTTGTTTTACCCCGGTACTGTGGGGTCTAAACATTACATTACCGATTTAACTTTGTGTATCCTTAACTTGATTGTGTGACAGCTGTGGAGTAAGGTTAATAATACAAAGCTGCCTGGTAGGTTTGCGGAAAGATTGATTGCTAACGTGTTGTTGTGAAGCTAGCTGATAAGTGTTAACTGTATTTGCGGTGTAAAGGCTAAAGTGAAGTTAACAATAATCGTGCTATTGAAAACATTAGCTTGGGATAGATACATCTTACACTTAACTGTGTTCTTGTTACATGTAGCAGTCTTTCTTTTTTATTGATTTCTATTTAAACAGGCTTAACTGATAAATAGTGAAAAATCTTGAAGCGATGTTGAAGATGTGGAAATTGGCATTGACACTTCAGTTCATGTTTCGTCAACAACGAGCTGTTGCTAACAATTGTCTTTTTTTTTCTTCTTCTTTTTTCGTGCCTTTTATCTTCCTCACGGGTAATCACATCTGCGGGCATATTAAATTAAATATAGCTAAATGAGAGCCTTAACGCTCAATTCAACAACGATAGTTTAACTTTAAGCTAAATCAAACTAGCTAGTCTGATGCCTGTCTGCATAGCATCCTCTGTTGTGTTATAGGCGATGTTGCACAACTCCAGCTAATGTGTTAGCCAAACAAAGTTGCAGGTGAATCTTTAGTTAGCTCAACTAAATCACTTGAGGGACCAACCATGACTCGAAGGATACGCTTGACCATAATTTTAAACGGTTCAATAAACACATAATGGGGGAAGTACTTTAAAGATGGTATAATAATGTGTGCTAACAAATGGTTATCTTGTCCTGAGCTGATGTACGGATTTTAACACCTTAATATTTATGACTGATTTGGATGTTCATGTCATGCTGACATGGTTTATTGACAAGTTTTTTGGCCGTTAGTACAATTGTTGATAGCCTTTGGTGACCTGAGAGCTTATAAGCATGATGGTTTCATTTAGAGATGTTTCAGTCAATAAAATTTCAACACCCGAAGTCATATTTTTATTATTATTTCTTCTATGTTTCTAGAGTGAAGTATGAAGATGGGGCCATGAAGTATTTCGTGATTACATAGACAAACTCCATCCTTTCATTGCAAGAACTGAAGAGGTGATGGGAATGACTAAAATGTATTGATGATGATGCATGACTCAGATTTCACATTTAAGGAAGGGGTGTTGGAGGTAACTTGCTACACAGAAAGTAGTTGAACTTACAAGTCACTGCAAGCTTATGTGTGCACGTAAAGTCCTCAACTTGAGGGCTCCTATTTGGAAAATTTATATGGGGAAAATACATTTGTGGTATTGAGTTTCCCACTGAATACACACAAAACCACCCCAGGCATAGTATGTGTGAATATTTCAATTTACTCTGAGACGCAGAGATTCACAAGGCTGGGCCATTGCACAGAAAGAAAGTTTCTCAAGGAAGAGAGTTTGCAAAAGAAAAAAATGGTTAAATCAGTGTCATAATTTACCATATTTCATATTGACTTGCTGTTACATTTTCTCTTTTGGAATTTTTACAGAAAGTAAAATGTTTATGTGCATTCATATGCATTAAAAGTAAAAAAAAAAAAAAGAATATGTATATATATATATATATATATATATATTAGTGCATTTGCTAGTTTCCAGAATATATGCTGTGTTCTTGAATAATTTTAAGCACAGTTGAAGCACTTATAGGGCTGATGATGATTAAACGCTTTGGAATTTAGATATGGACTTTGTGAGAAAGAATAAGTTGAATATCATGAAACTCCAAACTCATTAATGTCACTTCAGGCCATTGTGTAATATACTTTTTTGATTCATGTACAGTAAACATGTACCTGTCTGAGCATGTCATTTTGCCTTTGCTCGATATGCTGATATGATATAACTCTTTAATGCTGGTTTAGTGAAATTAGTCATCCGAGCCTGCTTGGCCAAAAAAAAAAAAAAAACTTATTAGATAAGCAACATTTTGCAAATGGGTTTTTCCAACGGTATGTGCAATATATTGAAATCCTAACTTAATGTGATTCTTAGTTACCAGTTCACCTCATCATTTGGTCAGCATTGTGGCAAGAGTGGTTTCTTCTCTGTTTCTTGTTGCGTTATCTATATAGTGGTTTATGTGTCCTTCCACTGCACTACAGTAAGGGGAAATGGACAAGTTGGGAGAGAGAGGGGAAAAAAAGCATGTTTACTTGTAATTAACGGGCAACCCAGTCTGACATAATGTGTTGTTTAAATATCAGGATTCACATGCTTTAAGCTGTGCTGCTGTTCTGGCAGAAGCTTTTTTATAGGAGACAACAGTCTTAGGATAGTATAGCTCACTTTTAAACTCTCTTATTATCTTTGGTGGAAAATTGATTAATAGTACTAAACAGGGACCAAAAGAAGAGATGCTGATGATGTACTAAAGTTCTGCACATTAAGCTTTTCTATTGTATGATTGTTTCACCATTATTGGCTATCTTACTTAATTTGTTTTTTGACTTGCAGTTATGATGAAGTTGAACTTTCTGATCCTTCAGCTTAGAATAGAATACTTTGTCATTGAGAAGCTATTCTGATAAATTCAGACTTTTACTGCATCTTCATCTTTCCAGCTTTGCTTTCAGTTTATACTTTTATTACTTGGATTCACCTTTAAACCATCATAACATTCCCTTATGGTAACATATTAAGAGTTTACCATTTGTCAAAAATGTCCATTGATTGGCATTTTCTAATTTGTCTTAGAGCCAGGTCCAGGTTGTTCAGAGCTAGAGGTAGAGACCTGGTTACTGACCCCATCCAAAATCCCATGCGTTAATATTTCTGTTAAACAGCTACACAGAAGTCATTTTGAAACCCATTTTAAGAAAATATAGTGATATTACTTCAGTCTCTGGGTAGAAAGTTATCTGAAAAGTCTGAAGAGATGCTAAATTTACTCAAAGTTACACGTGCACATCATCTGAGGGAAAATGTTTACGGATGTCAAGGGATATGTAGTTACATTATTAAAATAAAACAAGTGTTCAAATCCTCAACTTTAAAATCAAATGCACAACAATTTAGCAACAAACATCTACTTAAATATGGAAGTCCAGATGGGTATTTCCACCGCAGTGGTCCCAATACAAGGAGTTATAAATGACATAAGCCATGCTGGCCACTCACTCACTCACTCATAAAACTGAATTGATTATAGAACTGATTATAAAATGATCTGTTACCTCCAGTTCTGTAGTTAAATCAGTTTTAAAAAAGGAAAAAAAATGGTGTCACAGCAGTACAGAACCTCTGATGGTAGCAACCTTGTGAGGAATTTAGTCATCCTAAAGATATTTCACCAAGCTATGGAAAATGTAATATGTTTTTTTTTTTCTTGAATTATTAGTGCTTTTAGGAAGCGAGTGGGTGGAATCTCTAAGCCAGTGATGTCACGGGTTCCCACCCCTCCTCCTCCTGGGGAGATGTCAAGTGGACCTGTGGCAGAGAGCTGGTGTTACACACAGGTATGGACATAAATGAACACACTAAATAATGTTCACCACATTGCCTGATGGGGTCAGTTTTCTCTTCTGTGTTGTGCCATATTGCAGTATTTTTAGGTGGATGTATGTTTGCTTTGAAAGCAGAAACATTGGATGTTTGGTGTTGGAAAAGTTGAACTGCAGAATATTTAATATTTAGTGATAATTTAATCAGAAAATGTCAAAATATCATGACTGGATTTTTGTTTTTTAATAAAAGAATATGTTTGTTTTCATGGTTCCTCTGTTTCTTCTTTTGGTTCCAAGGTGAAAGTTGTGAAGTTTTCCTACATGTGGACCATAAACAACTTTAGTTTTTGCAGAGAAGAAATGGGAGAGGTGTTAAAGAGCTCTACCTTCTCTTCTGGCCCTAATGACAAAATGAAGTGGTCAGTACTCAAAGTCGTTGTATATGATTTTTAAGGTTTCTGTGGTCATTAAATGGTCATGAAATTTAAACACATGTTTTAGCTCTATCAGTTTTTCTCACATTTTTTTTTAAATAACATCCAGTTCATTTGTTCTGCCTAAGGATGAACATCGATTAACAATCTTTGTTTGGTTAAAGCTACAAAAAGTCTCTAAAGGAAAGAGAAAATCCCCCCTAAAGACAAATAGCCGTGTTTTATTTTCTACCAAATTGATAAAAGAAGTACTATTTTCTCAGGTTTGTAAGATAACTGATGTGCGGTGTTATCTGTTTATTTGCCAGGTGTCTGCGAGTCAATCCAAAGGGACTTGATGATGAAAGCAAAGATTATCTGTCGTTGTATTTACTTCTTGTTAGTTGTCCAAAAAGTGAAGTCAGAGCAAAGTTTAAATTTTCTTTGTTGAATGCTAAAAGAGAGGAGACAAAAGCAATGGGTGAGTACAGGCAATCTAAAGTTATCATCATGTCCAACTCTTCTGTATAGTTTGTTGCTTTTATACCACAACCAGCCAACTTACAAATACAAACACTATTGTGAGGCTTATCTTAATTTCTCTCCCGATTACAGAAAGCCAAAGAGCATATAGATTTGTCCAAGGCAAAGACTGGGGCTTCAAAAAGTTTATAAGGAGAGATTTTCTCCTTGATGAAGCGAACGGACTCTTACCAGATGACAAGCTCACTCTGTTCTGTGAGGTCAGTGATGCAGGGCTGTTTTCTTGATATTTAAACGAATCATGGTTGTCTTTGTTTTTCTTATTGCTTTAATTCAACCAACATAGAGCCAAACCTTCCTCACTAATTTGAATGCCTGTTCTGTTGATTGTAAAAGTTATAATCAAACCAACATGCAGCTATTTAAATGTTTCTGTTCAGCTTTTATCTTTTTTTATTTTCTATCAGTGCATACCCGTCATAGTAAGGAGCTGCTTCCATCCTGTATGTGACAAGTAGCTTGAATGCTGAAATGATTATTACTTTATTGAAACATTTATGATCCGTAGTGTAACCTTTAATGGAAAGAGTCTCTTTTATTACACCTGAGTGAATACTGAATTGTGGCATAATGTTGAGATTTGCATCTAATGACATTTTACTTTTGGCAAGAGAAATGTTTCCACCGTCTTAACATTTACAATGGAGCTTGTTTTTGAAATAATTGAATTCAACTTGTCAAAAAAGAGTAAATGTCTTTGAAAGGTGTTCTTTCAAGGAACAAGTTAAATGAGGTGTCAGTGTGTTTTGATGTAAATGCAATTGCCTGAATTTTTTCATCAATTAAGAGTGTGTCAGTCTGCATTTCCAGAAAGACGCCATAGATGTAAGGGAAATTGCCACCCTGATAAATACATTTAAATTAAGGACAAAATATATTTTTTGTATCAGTTAGGTGTGGCAGAGATTGTAATTAATTTTGTTTTTAAGTTTTTTTTTTTTGTTTTGTTTTGTGCAGAAAAATCCCTCCCCAATTTCTGGAAGGTTTACTTTAAAAGGAGCAATTTAACATAAATTGTACTGATGCAGATATATATAGTGTTTGCTGAAGATGCTACAGTGTATTGTTCTAAATATTTTACAGGTAAGCGTTGTCCAGGACTCTGTTAACATTTCGGGCCAGTCCAACATGAACATGCTGAAGGTACCAGAGTGTCAGCTGTCTGATGATTTGGGGAACCTGTGGGAGTGTTCGCGTTTCACAGACTGCAGCCTCTATGTGGGAGGGCAGGAGTTCAAAGCCCACAAATCCATCCTTGCAGGTATAACGTCTCAACTCGCAGAACTTAGTATAGCAACAATCAGGAGAGGAGTGTTGGAAGATGTATCTGTGCTGCTTCTTAATGGGCTTTTGTGGAGAGTTATAGGGGCTTTGAAAAGCTAAGGAGGGTCTGTGTGCCTGGATTGATGTGCAGCGGCCTAGTTCTGCAGTGGTTGCTAATCCACCCTACTACCCCTGCTTGGCCCCGCTTGGCCCTGCTTGACCTAGATGACTATAGGATCCAGGAGATTGAGAGGCTGCCTCTCTCCTTCAGCTCATCTCAATTAGACATGGCTGCTGCTGCAGTGTTCAGGGGGAAATTGTGGTGGAAATAGTTTACCAATAATCTTTGTCAGCATCTGAAAATGCTGACATAGTGGTGGTTGTGTGAATTTTGCTGCATTTTTGTACTGAAATAGACCGGTACAGATTTGCATTTACTCATGTACCAGATGCTTTGATCCAAAGGGTCTTACAAGCGAGGAACAACATTCAAGCTTAGGCATACATCATTAGGTACTAAATCTCAAGGACAGAGTAGAAGAACATTTAAAGAAATTGAAAGCTTGATTGAGAATAGTTGGAGGGTTTGGGAGATGAGCCTTCAAGAGATTCATGAAGGTAGATGGGGACATCCTTGCTCTGACATCATCTTTGCTATCATTATTACTGTTGGTGATGTTTGCTAGTCCTTTTTGTAAATGCAAATGTGCTCATTTGTTTATTTGTTTTGACAGCGAGGTCACCAGTTTTTAATGCAATGTTTGAACATGAAATGGAAGAAAGTAAAAAGGTAAGAATAACAGGTTCTGATAGTTTATCATGAATCCTCACTACACAAAACCTTTCTCTCTTTTCACATGCTGCATCATCATGGCTCAAAATGCTTTGTCACATTTGAAATGAATGCCTGACACAACTTATCTTCTTTTGTCACATATATGGATAGATGCCCTCTCCTTATACTTAGTAAACAAACCTTTTATTTCCTGCAGAATCGTGTTGACATCAGTGATGTGGATCCGGATGTGTTTAGGGAAATGATGGGTTTCATCTATACAGGGAAGGCCCCAAACTTGGAGAAAATGGCAGACAACTTGCTGGCAGCTGCTGATAAAGTAAGCACCAACTCAGTTGACAGTTATGCTAACATTTGATCAATCATCAATAAAAGCTTGTTTTTCTTTTTTTTAAAAAAAGCTGAAAAATACTCATGTTGAACTGTCTTGTACATGGAATGTGCTATACAAATGAACCTGCTTTGTCTTACTCAGAATGTAACACTTTTAGTTATGTTTAATTATGCCAGTTTCTAAGTTAAATACATTTACATCATTATATAATTTTGTTTATTTTGATCTTCTTTTTGGCCTCACCAAATTCAACCATCACCAGAAACATACCACATAAACTGAGTAATAACATCAGTCACTTAAACACTGGTACAGTAATGCTGAAACAGTAATTGGGTGTATTATCGCCATGGGCAGAAAGTAAACTGTTTTACTGTTCAGAGCCTCTACACTGCTCGGAGAGTCGAGAGGGAGAGAAACTGTTTGCAAGTCAATGAGGCTTACGGTGGTCTGTTCTGTAATTATGCAGCTGTTAGCTTGCATCTAATGGGATATCATTTCAGTATGAATAGTTTAGATTTTTATTATTTTTATTATTTTCAGTCTCCTGATCATTCCTTCATTTTTTAGAACAGGCTTGCACATGATGTGTACACATGTAACCCTTCATAGATTCAAGTAAATACAGCTCTGAGTTAACAGAAGTGAATCAGTAGTTTGTAATGTGGTGGCCTATGGAAAGCCTACTTCATAACAAAGAAAATTCAAGTCACTGACAATTGAGAAAATGTAGATTTACGTCTTAGATCAAATCGTTATTGTTGTAATATTTCTGTAGGGTATAATGTTGTGAAGCCGGTTCCTTTTTAGTCTTTTGCTAATTTAAAAGTAAGGAAGCTCTTTCAGAGGAAGCAGGGTATTTTTGTATCATTGTACTGATGAATGATTTGGTATGCGAGCTTTTAGTAAATGGTGACAATTCTGAACTTGATGGACTGTTTAGAATAGCTAAGATGAAGCCCCCAAACATGGAGATTTACTTTACCTCAAGGCTTTAACTGCTGCTTTCTCCGTCCCACCCCCCACCCCACCACTCCAGTATGCTCTGGAGCGTTTAAAGGTCATGTGTGAAGAGGCCTTGTGCAACAGCCTTTCAGTGGAGAATGTGGCTGACACCCTCATCCTGGCTGACTTGCACAGTGCTGAGCAGCTCAAAGCACAAGCCATAGATTTTATCAACAGGCAAGTATCGCAAAAAAAAAAAAAAGAAAAAAAAAACCTCCAGTGATAAATTCCTGCTGCCATTTCTGTTTACCAGCCCTGAATGCTTACCTTTTTATCTCCTTGCCATAGGTGCAGTGTCCTGAGACAGCTGGGCTGTAAAGATGGAAAGAACTGGAATAGCAAGTATGTAATTAGCTGATATATGTGACACAAGATTAATAACACACTCTTATCTCTTCTCCCAACCAGATGCATTAGAATTCATTGTTTTAGCCCAGGCAGACAGAGTGCTATTTGCCTTCTCAGTTTGAAGCTTCATATCTTTGTATCCAAGTTATTAATAGACTCATACTTGGATAAACCCCGGAAATGGAATATTTGTTCAATTTTAAAAGATGGGAGTGGTCGCCATGGCAAGTTTTTCTTTCAGATGATGTAGTGCAGTGTTGCGGGACACCTTGAAATGTTTATTCTTTGTTTTTATGCTCTGTTGCTCAGGAAGTACTAATGGGCTCTTTGCAAGTTTGTCATACAACCCACAAATCAAACCTCTTATTTGGTTTGTCATTACAACCTCATTTATGTTTATTGAATTTTAATGTTCAGATTATCAAGCTTGAGCATTGACTTCATTTTGTCTGTGCTTACAGTCATGCCACAGATATAATGGAGACTGCAGGCTGGAAGTCAATGATCCAGTCCCATCCTCACTTGGTAGCAGAAGCCTTCCGAGCCCTGGCTTCAGCGCAGTGCCCACCCTTTGGTCTTCCACGGAAGCGCCTAAAACAGTCCTGACTGTTTGACTTTGCCCTAGGACTTTACTGGAGGTGCGAAGCATGGGTTTACAAAGGAAGGACAAGTGAGGGTACCACTCTTTATTTCCACCAAACTGAACACACTTGAATAAAGAAGAGTGGAGCTTTCTGGCCAGAGATGTGGGGAGGCTGGCATGTGGAAGGCTGACATCAATGGATTGGAATAAAAAATTTGAATCATTTGAATTTGTTTGCTTGCTTTGCTGCCCCAGTTGAATTCTGTTCAGCCTGGGTAGCAAGCCAAGTTCTCTGCTTCAGTTTTTATTTCTTTTTCTTTTTTTTTTTCCTATAATTTTCAAAATGGCCTTAATATATCTGCCATTGCTCTGGATCTGCTCCAGAGTACTTCGTCTATTTTACTCTGTGCCTGCCTTGTCACAAAGACCAGGCCTCCTCCAGGTTGCACTAGTTCCCATGTATAGTCATTTTGATATGGAGTTCTATAGGAACGTAACAAAGGTTTAACTAAATGGGAAATATTATATATTTGTAATGTTTAGCCCGTTTTGTGACTAGACATTAAAAAAAAGCATGAACACTCTTAGTGCAAGGTCAGTTCTTTACACTTTTTAAAAGATGTGTATGCCCCATATTGATGGCACCATTTCTATGTAAATGACAGTTAAACCATCTTCAGAAGACCAATGTACAAGAAAGTCTGTTCTATTGCACATTTGTGTTGGAAACCTAGTAATCTGCCACCATTAAGTCCAGTGTCAATCCATTTAAGACGGAAAAGTTTGGATACTTTGGCCTAAATATATAAAAAACATTGGAAGTATATGGAAGTATGTACTCAGTCTCCCATTTGAACAACATATTCCAGATCATACATCTGTGAACTGTTATAGATGAAATTTTGAGAATCTCTTTCTTTTAGCATTGCCAACTCGCAATTATATATTCTCAGTATATTGTGGTCAACTAAAAGTGGAAAGACTAATGCATGGTCATGTTATTGTCAAAAGAAATTGTCCAAGTACCAATTTTGTTTTTAACAATATTTTTCTGCGATTATCTGACATATTTGTGCAGAATTACATTAATTGAGTATGTGCAAAAAAAAAGAAAAAAGAATTTCCTCTAACATGCTTGGATATCTGTAGGATGCTGAGCATCACTTCTACTGGCAATGTTATTCTGTGTTTTGGAGGGGGGGGGGGTTGTCATGTTTATTCAGTCCGTCTTGTATGTAGTGTGGTGTGACAGACACGTCCGAGGATTTTGTAAATTAAGAGTAGCGTCATTTTTACATGATATTACTCATCATTCAGCGTCACGTTGACTTGTTGATACTTTGGAAGTAAAAGAAAAAAAGGAAAAAATAGATGAAATTGTTGTCTGCAAGAATGCCTGCATTAACCCATTAAAACATTTTCCAGCAGTCTGAAGTGGCTCGGCTTTATTATTTATTTATTAAAACTCCATTTGTAGAGTTTTCAGTTTGAAGAAGGGTGATTAGTTATCCGTTTCTTTGAATGCTGGTGTTAAAGGATGTGGATGTGAGGCTGAGGTGATTTTTCTTTTGTCTTTGCTGTTTTTTCTTTTTTTTCTTTTCTCATAATTACAAAAACAACTCCTCCACTGTGGTAATCAAAAGGAAATGGGCTTAAACTGTGCTAGCATAGTGCCATAGTTAAATGATGAACCTTTTTTTCAACACATGAAAGACTCTTTTCTCTTGTTTTATGTGAATGTTTGGCGCTAGCTCTAATTAAAGTGAATGTGAGGCCGCAGTTTCCTGTTGGAAGAGACATCTTCATCAGGGGTTGCTGATCCACGTCCGCCCCTCTCAGCACAGATCCCAGGAAATGGCCTGATACCATCGCAGCTTTAAGACGCCTCCAACCTTTTATCTTCCTGCCTCGCTTTCCTTCACTAACTGTAATGCTTGAAAGAGAAGATGCCTGCAGTGGCGCTGTCAAAATGGAAAAATTCCTCCATCACTTGGATTGGATTGTAGAGAATAAACTGTGGACGATGCCACAGATATTTAATGCTGGTGACAAATTAAACAAGCTCTGCAAGGAATATCACTTATATTTAATATTTTCTTTATTCTCTATAAATGATTGGTGTTGATTTACAAATTAATTAATTATGTAATGAGTGGGCTAACACTAAAGATTTGCTTGGTTCTGTAATAGCTCATTCAGAGACTACTGAACCATGAAAAGTGAAATGCATGTTAACATTCCTTGTGGTTTTTCAAGGATTTGGATGAGTGCAGCAGGGAAGCCTGGTGTGACTTGAAGCCGAAGGAGTAGGTGCCTCATCCTGATCAGATAAGAGTAATGGAAGCGAATGAAAAGACCCCTGTCTCTGATGGCCACAGCAAAATGGATGTGCTCCCTGAGGTGTACCTCTGGTATCATCCACGCCTGTGGACACAGATTTATTGCCCATTAAAAAGCTACACTGAAATGTACCTCTTAAAATGGTGTGTTTATCCGGTCGAGAAGTCCTTTTAGGAATGACGCGAGACAACAGTGAGCATCAATAAATGGTGGCTGATTCGGTGTGACAATATGCTATGAGCCGAGTTCAAATAAGGTTTAATGCCATAAAGACCCAAACTGATCTTTACCATTACATTTTTAACAAAATGAGCTTGTGAAAACAAATATTCCAAAAATGAGCATGTGTAATTACACTACACACAGAAGTGGTGTTATTCCTATTTTACAGGGAGAACCGTTTAAACATGATTAAGCAAGCAGGAAATCAAAACAAGAACAATCTGCAATTACAAAAATGAAAATAAAAATCTTTGACTGTAAGCAATAAATTTGACATTTATCTACTTGATATTTCTGATAAAACACCAAAAATAAGGAAGAGTATACAGATTTATATATTTCTGTGGAAAAATTGGAATAAAATGACATCATTTACTCTGAAGCCATAATTTAAACACTTTTGGGTTTAGTTACACATTAATACACAGCATTTGCACAAAGGAGTGAAACTAAAACATCCACATAGATCACCTCTGATTTATCATATACTTCTCCTGTGAACAAGGTGACAAGATCATTTACAGCTGATGGGGGGATAAGATATATTAACTGAAGTAGTACAGACAGAAATAATTGCAGAGTCATTGGTGGTACATGCCCTAGCCTAAAAACCTGGGATATGTACAAACAACACAATCTATGGCAATTAATGTGGAGATGGTTTTCAACAAAACCTTTAGGAGCGGTGTTAATGAGTGCTAGGTCAAAGCACACACCATGTACTACAATACTAGATGTTATCCACCTGTACACAAAAGTCAATCAGCTTGGACTTGCGGTACAGTTGGGAGAGACATTTAATTTCAAATTTATTCCCACTTCTCATTAAAATAGCCAACACATTCTGTACTACTTATGCCTTTTTTTTTGTCCCTTTCTGTTTCTCCACTCTTGGTAAATGAAATTTCCCAGGCTAATTAAAGCCTATTAAAGACAGGTAATGTCAGGGCTGGTGGCAGGACCGTGACAAAGTGCTGATAATTGTCTGCCAGACTCACTAAATCCACCTGTCCTGCAATTATAGCTTCCTCTTCCCCACCTCTCCTGACACATTAATCCACAGCGCCACTCGCTCGGCAGTCTGATGCTTCGAAATGCATCCTGCAAACACAGATGTTGGTTTTCAGACTAGTTTAGCACACAGATGCCTTATGATGATTATAGCACGAAACCAACACATTTTTAAGGGGAAAAACACGGCAGCAGCCAGGTTACACATGGATGGTTGCTCGGGTGTGTGATCGTTTACAATCACACTCTCAAGTTTCTTAAATTAGATTTTTTTGGATCAATTTATTTCGTCATGGGCACTTGAAATTTGGTTAAATCTATCAGTTTCCTTTATTTCAATCCCTTCATGAGAAAGATGACATTTTAAATAAAATGTCTGTTGGACCAGATAATTTATTAAAGCTTAAAATATGCCTATTGATGAAACTAAAATGAAATAACAGACTGTCCTGGTTGAGTTCAAATGGATGTCAGCTCCACATTGAAGGCAATGAAAACATTGCTTTTATCAATCATTGAAAATGTTGAGCTTTTCTATATCTGAGATCTTTAATTTTTTGCTCTCTTCAATGAATAACAGTTAATGTTTGGGTACTGTCATTTTTAACATGCTGTGAAGTCTTGTACTTCATCTCATGGCAGTTAAGTGAAGTGAGGAAACGGCTGGATAATGTTAGCATTTTGGCAGAAGCCAGCTATGCACTTCAAACTAGCGTGCCTCATTGCCTGTGGCCTAGCCTTGAAGAAACCATCTGGATAACACAATAATTATTCCAGTGGTTTACAGAAAACATGTGCTGTTGCAATGGTAGCTAGCTCTGAATCTCACGTCAGCCCCTCAAACCAAGTGCCTGGACACCTATCTGAAATGCTAAACCTTTAAATCATGTGCAGTATATACAAAGGTTTGGCCAAATCCCTCCAGTGTGTGCGGCTTTGTGAGTTTCTGCAACATATCTCAGGTATTTAGGTATTTTGAGAAAAGGAGTTTAGAGCTTAACATTTACATATTTTTTGGAGACAAAACAAAAGGCTGATGAAAACTGGAAACAGCTAGATCATCCTGTGGAGGAGTAAGGTGTGTCACTGTGGTAGTTGTAGTCAGGGCATACCTTCTGAACCAGTTTATAGTCTACGCTGTAAAATGCTATATAGATGCAGATGACTTTGAAGGGTTTTGAGCACAGCCATGACACGTGGCTATGTGTATGCTCCTGATAGCACACCTTGGATGGGTCATAGCCGCACAGGGCGGTCTTCTTGTTGCGGTCCGTCTTCTCGTATTCAATGCGGCAGTTGAATGATTTGGTGTCTTTGGTCTCTAGTGTGGACTGCTGGGCGATTTCAAACTCCACAACCTTGGAAGGTGGCACCAGGCTGACCGACACATTCCCCATCCCAGTGGAGTTGTGACGGAAGTACACACTAAAAGTACCATTACCGTGGTCCACGATCTTCCCTGTGATCAGCAGGTTTAGTTTGACGGTCTTGATGTTGGAGTGGAAGTCCCCCCACCCGAACATCTTTTTGAACTTACCAGTCTTGACAATGGGTCTGCGTTTAGTTCTGGGCTGAGGACCCTGAACATCTGTCTGGTTAGATAACCAGTCCCAAAAGTCCTCCATGCTCTGTAAATATGTCACTTCCCTCATGTTGCTCTTAAACTCGGGGGAGCCCTTGGCAAACAAACGCAGGGGGTTGAGAATCCGTGGACTGGCCCCCGTGGGAGAGGTCTTCTGTTCATTATCATTGTCCCTCCACTCGATGAGTTCCGTGGCTCCTCCATCCACTTTCCTGCATGTGACCTTTATAGAGAGCAGAACACAGGTAGAGAGAAAAGCAATTTTAAGGGAAATTAAAACACAAATTTGCAGCAAATTATAGCTGATTAATGTCACATAATTAATAAAGTTACTATCCAAAAAAATCTTATATATTGTTTCTGTTTTAGGAATTTATTATTATTCAAACTGTAAATTATTCTTATATAATAAAACAATATATTTTTCAAAAAACTGTGACAGCAGTTATCTGCAACAGTGATATCTCACTGTTAAACAACCTAAATGATATTTTTTGGCGCTTTGAGACACTAAACAACACAGCAGCAGAGAAGACATCACGTCCCCCAGACGAGCAGGCTCTGTGTCTGTCCCCAGCCAGCGTGAGGAAGACCCATTCTAAGGTCAACCCAAGGCAAGAGGACCAGACAACATACTTGGTCAGGTTTTAAAGGTGAGGAGCTGAGGAGCACTAGCAGGGGTGGGCAATATCATGCCGTTGATGGTGACACCGGTATAGTTTTTGACACCGGCAGAAAATGTAATATTGTGATATCACACGATCACACGCTATATTTAGACCCTTATAGCAACTCCTTGTTAAAGCAGGAGTACTGACAAATCCAGCAATTTTTGGGGTCTTATAGGAGACTTATCTCTGCCCGATCTCCTATGTACTGGCTGTGTTATCTGCTGTCATTTCTCTAGACATAATGTCACACAAACAGATGCGTCCGCAATGCACGCACACTCAGTCAAAATATTGTCAAACAGCACGGGTGAATGCAGCTGCATCTTCAGCATGCTGTAACTTTTGGGTATTAAAAACTTGATAACTTAATAAAGAGGGACCAGTATAAGACCAGCAAACCGGAAGGTCTATGGCTGGATCCACCATATCCACCTTAAAATACACTTGGAGAGGTTAGTCATTGTAATATGAAGCTAATGTTAGCATCTACATTAGCAACAAGGTTAGAGCCGCAGCAACATAAACGTTAGCTTGATACTGCTTTTGTACTAAAATAATGTTGACTCATCAGATTGGCTTCGCTCCATTGTTCAGAAGAAGAATGAGACATTTACTGAACCTTTTCCATAAATGGCTGACTTTGCCATGATCACGTTAAACTGAGACCAGACTCACTGTCATGCGGTTTTACTGGGTTTGTTCATTAGAAAAATCCAGCTGTTTTGGGAATGTAAGTATTATTTTTCAGTGCAGGGATCACCAACTGTGGACCTGTTGAGTGTCTGTCCTGCAGATTTGACATGTTTACCTGTTGCAAGACACTTGAGTCAAGTTATTAATGGGTCATTAGAGGCTTGTGCAGAACTTAAAAACAAGCTATCATATGAATCAGGTGTGATGTGGATCAGGTGTGTTGCTGCAGGAAAATGTCTAAAACTAGAAGGACAGTCGGTGCAGCATATTGGCCCTCCTCTCTAGATTTAGAAGTTCAGAAGAACATATTTACTAATCTGAATAAATTTCCATGTCCATCTTTCAAATTTAGTAAATCAAAGAAATCGTCCAGAGCAGAGGGAAAGAGTATTTCAGTTTAAGCTACAGATTAGTGCTGTTACTAAATGCTGGTAGATAAAGGGTGAATACAGATTCTAAATTCCTTGGATATTATAATGCATCTTCTAAGCAGACCCAACGGCAGGAGTTGCATGGCAGATTACTCAATACAACCAAAAGTGACTTGCGATTATGACTTGGACTTAAGTCATAAGACTTTAAACTTGAACTTTCAAAAATCTCTCTCTCTCTCCCCCTCTCTCTCTCTCTCTCTCTCTCTCTCACTCACAAACACACGCACACACACACTACAAGCAAGGCTTTATTTTTCTGTACACCTTATACCAAGTCGGGCCAACAATGGAAGGATTTTCCCGAAGCTGTTACTTCTTGTTTGGCCAAAGACATCAATTGACATCAAGACATCAAAAGACATCAATAATTTGGCCAATAATGCCCACCCCTAAGCACAAGGGGTGGGCAAAAGACATCTTTAACAGCTCTCTGAGCCAAGCAGTTGTCCATATGTGGCCACCACAGTAATTCCGGTACCAAGAAGCCCTACCCATCCAGCTACAATCACTACTGGCCCTTGGCATTGACATCCATCATAATGAAGTGCTTTGAGCAGCTCGTCATGCAGGACATCAAATCCACCCGCCCCACCTGCCATGACCTATTCCAGTTTGCATACAGGACCAACCGGTCCACTGAAGATACCATCTCAGCCGCTCTCCACCCAGCCCTTACCCACCTGGACTCCAAAGACTCATATGTGCAAATGCTGTTTCTGAATTTCAGTTCAGCATTTAACACCATCATCTTCCAGCAGTTGATACACAAAATGAATCAAGTGGGATTTACCACCTCCCTCTGCAACTGGATTCTGGACCCATTCTGGACATCAGAGGCTACAAAATGTTTGGGCTGGAAACAACACACCCAGGACCATCACACTGAGCCCTCTGTTCTTCACCCTGCTGACCACATGATTAACTTTTTGGATGAAACGACTGTGGTAGGCCTCATTCCCAACAACGATGAGGCTACAGGAACAAGGTGAGCCAGCTGGTGCAGTGGTGCAATGACAATAACGTCTTCCTCAATGAGGGGAAGACCAAGGAAATGGTCATTGACTTTAGGAGAAGGTCCTTACAGCATCCCCCACCTGTCCATCAATGGTGCTGCTGTGGAGAGGGTGAGTAGCACTAAGTGTCTATGAATACCCATCTCTGAAGACTTCTGCTGGATATTTCACACCACACAGCTGGCCAAGAAAGCCCAGAGATGCCTCTACTTTCTCAGCTACTTAAAAAAGCACAAGTTACTCCTCCAAATCACGCTTTCCTTCTACAGGGGCAACATTGAAGGCATTATCACTGGCTGCATCATGGTGTGGTATAGAGGCTGCTTCACCTTCTTTCAGTAGGGTCACTGGTGTCCCTCTACCCTCCCTCTCAAACATTTTCTCACTCTCACCTGCAAATTTATTAGGATTGTTGAGGATCCCTCACACCCCTCACACTCCCACTTCAGCCTCCTGCCATCAGGTAGCATCCGGGTCTGCTCCACAAGACTGTCAAACAGCTCCATCCACCGCGCTGTCAGGATGCTGAACTCTGTTCACTACCTCCCCGATCTGCCCCCTCCCTCTGGACTGTAAATATTGTAAATACTTCTTGTACACTTAACTGTCTGCCACTGCCACTTTATTTATATATTTTTATTTTTATTATTTATTGATTTACTTCATGTGTCTTTTAAATTACTTTTACATGTCATTTCTATGGTGAGAGAGAACAGCATCTCAGTTCCTCTGTATGTTTTGACATATGGTGAATTGACAATAAAAGTCTTTGAATCTTTGAATCTAAACAATACTTCTAGGCAAAATGTTAGAAATATAAGACGGTCCATGCTGACAGATGTGCACATTGTTATTTTACATAACTGCACCGTAATACTGCAACAGCAGCAGCTTATGACTGGATGAAACAACAGCCTTTCAGCACTACAATAAAGATGGGAAAAAATATCCTGTGATTGAGTATGTGGCTTTATTGAAGTTTTCTTTCCTGAGAAAATGCTAAATAAATAAATAAATAAATAAATTCCAAAACAGTAGAATAACAGGGATTATAAATTGTGCAACGCTGCAGTGTCAGTCGCTGAGACACCACCGCTTGTCCTGACAAACAGCCGTCAGCTGCTCATCAAATGCTCATCATTTGTGAATAAATCAGTGCTAAATAGCACAAATACTAAAATTTTTTTTAAATAGCAAATGTATACATAAACCATATTTAACAGATCTGACTCAGGCTGCTTTACAGTCTATTTCATTCTTGAAATGGAAAATAAATAAATAAAAACAGTGAAGCAACACATCCCAGTTAAGAAGATATATATAAAAATATAAGTGCCAAATGTCACAGGCATGTCTGAGCACTGGGACAGATCAGGAGTGGCATCCCTCCCTATCATTATTATACATAATCCAAAGTATAGGATTCCCAGAGTCCATCAGCGCTATGTTTTATACATGAAAAAGTCCCAGGGAAAACTACATTGTTGTTCTGTAGTTGATTTTATGTGTGCAACCACCAGAATAAAAGTAAATCATTTTGAGACAGAAAGGTTTACTTAAATATTAATGTTTGTGTAATCTGCTTTAAAATTGTTAGACACATTGCAGGATACATAAGTGGGTACATTTTTATAAGGAGTGGTCTTATTGTGGAAGTTTTTCAAATATGTATTATGGTTAGGATTGAAACCATGCAGGTGACTCCGGGCCCTTAGAGTTATGTGATAAAAATACAATTGCATTTATTCATTGCTATTACTGTATATTCATTACAAGTCAGTTTCTTAAGTTTCTTAAATCTTGAACCTTGAATGTTGTTCAACAATAAAACAGCTTTCTATAGTGATGGAAAAGTATGCCAAGTATAGTGTTAATCCAGATGCACCAATGAACTGTGATCCCTCCTCGTACCTCAAAGCCGTTTAGCTTCGGGAGCGATTCCTGGTCCACTTCAGATAAAGCTGCAATAATTCACAGCAATGAGCTTAGCTAGTTTTATTAGTAATTAGTAGTGCTCGCTCTCCCCGGGCCCTGTTATAGGGATCACTGAGAGAAGCAGATGTTGAAAGTACAGAGCAGCGGCTGTTTGAATTCTTGCTGAGATGCTGAGCACTACTCCCAGACTAATTATAATTTTGCTGTAAGCCTAACTGAAACACATGTGTACAAAGCTAACAAACTAGGTCGTCTGCCACTATTTGTTTTGTCAGAGTCACACACTCGCAAACATTTCCAGCTGACATGTAAAAGGGCTGCATGCTTCCTAGGCTGTGCAACTGTATGTCTTATAATTGCAGCTCCTTTCCTGTACCGCTTATAAACCCGACCACAGTAGCACCTTAATGCCTGAACCAGATTATATGTGATGTGGGATCAATCTGTCTCCTATGGAAAGTGAGCCTGGCCAATCCATCAGCTCTTACAATGCTTAATTAAGATGGCTGCTCTCTGTAAACATGGATGAATGAGGCAACAGTGTAATAATGTCCCTCTGTGTAGTTCATCACAGCTACAGCCATTTAATCGACCAATTCCAGTGGCAGTATTCCCGGGTGATGCTGCCACTTAGTAATCCCTCGTGCGAGCGCTGCTGTTAATTTGATTGGACGCTCACAACATCACAGCAACAGCCGCTACTGAACATAAAATCTGCTATTTCCCAACGGAACATTTCCTCACCGCTGTGAGCAATGGCGACACAACACCCGTCCTCCCGCTAGCTCAAACTATTCTATCCATCACACATTGGGTGTCATGCCGCGCAGCTTCAGAGGTGAAGCTAAATTGTCTTTTGGTGTAAATCTCAGGTGAGCTTTGTCTAGGATGATTATAATGGAAATGAGAGAGGAGTTTAAGTATGATGAGCAACTGGGGAAATTGCTGTGACAACATGCGGATCAGCACAGGGATATCTAACACTTAAATGCCCCGAGAGAGATGAAGCAGCGGGTACTTGAAAGCTAAGGCTGAAACATTAGCTTTGGTACTGTCTCTGTCTTCTTTATGCACACAGCACCAACACACACACACACACACACACACATGCCAAGAACACCTTGTTCATTTAGGCGGAAGTGCCGCCTCTTAAAAACAGACTGAAGGAATATGGGTTTTTGCACAAAACGAGGCAAGGTCTGATGAAGGAGAATCTACAAAAGCTTAATTAAGATTTCTTAATCGGCACAGCCGCGCTGGAGGCATTTCAGGGCGACTTGAAACAAGACATTATTATGATAATAACTGCAGACTTATGAAGCTGAAAACACCAGATTTCATTTCAGCAGCGAAAAGCAAAGGGACTATTGGCAGATATCCGTCTGTGTGGTTTGGCTTCTTCCTTTTCCTGTACGTCTCACAGCAATACACAGTAATGTGAACCTAATACACTACAGGAGAGGTACACACTTAAACATCACCCGCTCTCAATGTTATTTCTACATTCTAAAAGAGTATTTGTATGAAAGAGCATAGTGTGCAATGAATGGCTGTGAAGTCTTCCAAACACATGTTAACAGCAGTTTATTTACAGATAATATTCATTATCAAATGGTTTGCAGATATTTTCTCATTTAGAAAAAAAAAATCTAATTCCTCTCATTATATAATTTTGGATAAACATTTTTTTTTTTACTGTAGTGAGGGACATAACATGTCTTTATTTTTTAAGCTCTTTCAGTCTGATTTACCCTTTACTGTGATTTTCTTAGATATTGTAAATGATGATGTTTAAATGAACAAGTATAAACATTAATGTATGCATGAAACTGCATATTTTATTAATATTTTGTTCTACTGATGGAAGAGTTCCCCATATACACTTATACAGACAACTGAATTTAACTGGAGAAAAAAAAAAGATTATTTACAATTCTACAATTATTTTCAGAGTTACTTGCTTGAGGAACACTGCTTGTTGTTTTGTATAGGGAAATGGGGTCATGAAGCAAACCTTTAACTACATATTTAAGCATTACCTATGTATTGCTTTTAATTCCTGAACCTAACAATGTTTCTATTAATGTCTATACTTGTATGTATATTTTATGCTTATCTGACTTACAGCAAAGTAGAAAAGTAAGAAGTTCATTTCATTGGACAACCTCGAACCAAACACAGTTAACTTACATAAGAATCTGGGATGCAACACCACCCTCCACACTCTACTACATTGTAAGAGCATCCAATAGTTCTGCAGAATCACACTCGTGTCAGTTTGACTTCATGCAAAACATAAGCAGGTTACATTTTGCACAGGAAAACACAGGAATGTAGTATTTTCTAATCCTTAAAATTGTAGTAAATTTACACTTTGTGCAGATTCAAGACTGTTTCAAGTACCGTAAGAAGTAAGCATGTTACAATTCTACAAGCAGGTATATATAATTAGTTTGCAACTCAGAAAGCGTAATTACTTTACATTTTTTGAGCTTGTAATATGAAACTCCTCTTTTGCTTGCGAACCATCCAAATACACAACTTTGAGTGAGACTGTGTGGTGATAGCTTAAAAAGAAAAAGCACCTTAATCAATAAATAAAATAAATGATATTAAGTGCTCTGGTAATAAGATTTAATGTAGCACAGATTTATCATTGCATGTTTAAAAATAACAGAAAAGTGCAAGATAAAAATAGCAAAAATATTCTTGATTTAATTTAAATGCAAGACATTTTTCCCTCCAAATTATATTTTGCAACAGGGAAAAGTTCCATTCAGCATGTGTTTACATACCAAAGGTTTGTAAAATCTAGGTCAAAAGCAATAATTTTTGTTTTGCATTTCTGCAAAATGTTACTAAAAGCTATAATCCAGCTATCCACTGGCTAGATGCTTTACACTGTAGGGGCCTATGGGGACTTCATTTAGTTTCCAGTACATCAGAAGGCTAACAAAAGCAGTCAGATAACATGTTTACACTTCAGCCTATGACCAATTTATATTCACTAATTAACCTTAAATACACATCTCTATAATATGAAGGAAAACCAGCACACATGTGAGAAAACACAGGTCAGCTGAACTATTCATACTTTATCTGATATCTTGAATTTTAAAATGTCACAATCAAATGGGGATTAACTTAGTTTTGGAAAATTCATCCTGACAAACATCTGTAAAGAACTAAGACAGGTTCTCTCCTGTTGTATCTCAGGATGAAAAATAGACGCTGTTTATCCTCGGTTCAGTGCTGGGTGAGTTGCATGTGCATCTCTAGCCTTTCATCTTACTTCATAAGCAGTTATTGAACTGGGTCTATTTGTCACATTATTTCATGGGAGTCAGAAGTGCATTCTCAGCTGAATAAAACTCATTGTTAGTGCATGTTGGTTGTTGGATTAACTGCAAAATAATGTCTCTGCAGAAGGTCTTTTCACCATTTGCACTTAATGTTGCAGGCTTTGAAATGAAAATCTCTATATAATATACATAATTAAAACATTTTACTTATATGTTTTTGCTACAATTTCTGCACCATAAGGCTTTTTCTTGTTAAAAGATCAATACGTGCAGCATGTGCAAAATTTGGTTCAGTAATAAATACCATTTCAAGTAATGTTGTGCCAATCAATATAATCTAGAGATGTTGGAGAAACTGAAATATCATCACAGGTTGAGCAGCAGCAAAGCCACACAGTGAATCAGGTTGAATCAGTCTGGACATTCATCTGTAATGAGCATTATGGAGCTGGCTGCTTGCTTGTCCCGTGGGTAGACATATCTTTTAGAGGCCTGACATAAAGGTAATTGCCACAGTGACCAAAAGTAGCCTCTAGAAAGTTATTAAGAAGCCAGTGACATCTGGCCTCTGGATCATCTGAAAAGATGCCGTTAAAATGTATTTGCAATGAGAAGCTGGCGACATCGTGCTCGCCGTTGATGGGACCTCAGCCGCAGGCAATCCTGCTGCAGTGTTGTTCTGAAGGCAACCATGGAAATCTCTCTCTACCTGGTACTGTTAATATTGTCATCCCCACTCAGTACCTGAGAACCTGATTTTTTTTTTTACTTACTTTGGAAATGAAGATGCTGCCTCTGCAACATCTTCATTTCAATGTTTCAGAAAGCTAAAATAACCTTCTTGAATTTTTCATAGTGGATTTTTTTCCTACCACATACGGCTGAGATATGTGTCTGGGGAAAATTGGTTTCAGGCATCTTTCTCACAATAAACAAAATGGGCAATTAACCCGCTCATCAGTGCAAGCAGAGCACTTCCAATGATGCACCCCGCTGTTCTTCATGGATTTATCTGTGCAAATTGACCTCACTTTGGTGGTGCAATTCATTTCTCTGCTAATTTTCTGTGTCTGAAGCTTCATTAACTTGATGCGTCTCTGCGTACTAAAACTCTGGACACCCTGCCAAAATGACACCGCCTTTGCTGCTGTCTTTTGTAACACTTTCCCAGCACCATTGAAACACGACACCTGTCAGCAGCTCGGCCGGTGCTGTTAGCATTACGCCGCAGATTGACTGCATCGTCTTTCTCTCATCCAACATGACAAACAGCTATGTTGACGTTAAAACTGCTTTCAGCCTCTATCCTCCCAAAGACCTTCCTTGCCCATCTTCCTACTGAAGTTAGGGGGCATATCATTTGCAATGATTCACATTCAGAGCTGGTTCCAGGGGAAGAGGCCCTAAAGGTGCTTTAGCAGCCCACAGCAAAGAGTCTATATCCTGCTGAAGAACAGATTGTTACTCTGATCGCTGGAACAGCCTCACGCTCCAGAGCCATCACTTTTAATCAGAAGCCGTCCGGGGAAAAACATGGCAGGTGATTCAGCACTGTGGTGGATCGCAACAGCAAATCCACACCAGGGGGCACCTAACCAATCACATAAGGCTATGGCTAATGTGTGAATGTGCGTGCTCCCCCCCGGTGTAATCCCTTAGGTCATTACCGCCTGACCTCGGTAAGAACGAGACAGCCTCTCATGTTGTAACACCCCTCCTTAACATTTTTTAAATCCTACTTTGATAATAGTGACAATGTCTATCAAATATGTAGTGTAAGTTTATAATTGAAAATTTAAAGACCCCAAAGTTTCATGTTTCTACAGTTTACTATGTAACAAAAATACTAATGTGATCAAGATAGTGGAGTGGTAGAATGGAGAGAAATGCATTTTGAGAATGAGTGACTTAAAAAAAAAAGAAGAAGTAAAAGCAAGATGACTTTTTAAAAAGAAGAGCTGTTAAACTCTGCTCAACTCTGGTGTAAAAGCACACTGAATAATAATTGTGAAAATTGGAATTCTTGCTGCATGTTGAATATGCATTAAAAACTGTGACCAAACCTTTTTTAATTCTAAGATAAAATATATATATATATATATATATATATATATATATATATTAAAATATATAACACGTATGTGACTGCAGAGAAGAATTCAGGCACATAAAAACTATTTTGAGATAGTGGAAATGTTAGAGAGCAAGCTTGACAGTGTATCTTTAATAAGCATTATGAAGCTTACTTTCTAAAAAAAACATTTCATACGTGCTTTTTCCTCTGACGTATTACTTGAGATGTTCCTACACTACTTCAGTAATGTTAAGGTTCAGGTCCTGCTGCCACTGATTTTCAGTCCAGTTCTCATGTCATCCCACATGTCTCATGTCTCCCTGTTTTCCTTCCATAAAATTGTCTTCTTGACAGCCAGACTTCCACGGAGACTCTTTCTGGTGAGGCTTCATTAAAGAATAAATGGATCAACTGAAGGTCCTGATGCATCTCTCAAGTCTTGCATGAGGTCAGACATTGTTAATCTGCTGAAGATGATTTTGTCTTCCCTTTGTATAGCTGCCTCATTTTTTTATGGACACACTGCACACCATGCTGAGAGGGTACAAGCTATGGGAAAAAAGCTTTTCAGGAATCACACTGTTACAAAAAAAAACATAATGTTATTTCCTGCTTTATTATGTTTTTTTTTCCTGTATTATTTTTCTAAATAGTAATAGGGAATAGCAATAATAATACATACAGCAAACTGACATGTCAAATGTAAAATAACATGAAAAAGTGTGTACCAGCTATTATATATATATATATATATATATATATATATATATATATATATATATATATATATATATATATATATGGTGGGACTTGATTAAAAAATATGTAATTAATTATTCTTTAATTAATTAATCACATTAATCTTGATTAATCACAAAGAAGCAACTTTTTTTTTATTTAAATGTATTTTAGTGGATGACTGAATAAAAAATATACAGATATTAATATTGTAAACTCAATCTCTAGTAATATTTGGGAAAATTAATTTAATTGCATTTCAGTTCCAAACAGTAGAAAAAGAAATATAAAATGTCCCTGCCCAAAACTGAACAGACCTAAAGCTGAAGTTCCATTTTAAGTACTTTACCTAGCAGCTCTGGCTGTTCTCTGATTAAAAATCTACAACATGTTACAGTACTTTTAACTTTTTATATGTTTTGTCCTCATTCTTCATTAATAGGCATTTATATCTGACGGTAAGCCGGGCTGGATGAGCCAGTGTTAACCTTACGAGTTTCATTTTCTGTCTGGTCATGGAGCAGAGGTGAACGTCTCCTGCTCTGACTGCAGCGGTCAGTGCTAATGGACGGGGGAGGGGCGGAAGCGCTGCTCACTGAGAAGAAGTAAACATACTTTCACGTCAGTTTCCAGAAGTCTCCAATAACACCAGAAAAAGTTGCTAGATTTGTTGCTCGTCTTGGTCTGAAAACTCACTAAATGTAGCTCCAAAGTTACTAAATTTGTTAGCCGAGCTTTAATCAGTATACCGAAAATCGTGCACTGGCAAATGTTTTGATACACTACCAATCAACCTAACCAGATATCGCCACTCCCCCCATACTAAATACTTTAAACAAACTTTACAGTCATAATCAGCAAAACATGTTAGCCACAAGACGTCATGAAAGCTGTAATTTATGGAACATTTGGTTAAAAAATCTTAAATAAATCAACATATTTACTTTTTCACCACAGATCATTTAGTTACTGAGTAACTGACAGTTTGGCTGTGTTGATTTGTTTTCAGGTACATGGTGCTGTTTTAAAGAACTGTAGTTTTTACACAACAGGAGCATTTTGTATCGAATTTAAAGTTGCAAATATTGAATTAAAAACACGCCGGGGGAGTTAAAGGGGCAGTGAATGCAACTGTGGATTGAGAGCTTAATAATCTAATTGAAAAAAGGGTTCAAATGTATTTTATCCATATTTGACAGCATCCCCAGTAGGTGGGTATAACACATGAATTATTACATGACAGCTCAGGTCGCAAGCTCTCTATTACAGGTTGTCCCATGTCTTTAGCCCGTTTGGTACGACAAAAGTTTATTGAAGTGAAATTGGAATATAAAAACCATTAACAGGAGACAATAACATATAGCTTTTAAACTGGATTAACAACATTTTTAACATTTGGTTGTACATAAGTAAATAACCATGTTAGCAATAATCTTGCGAGACTTGTGAGAATCTTTGTATAAAAAGACTGTTGAGTTTTCCTATTCAATAATCTAATATGTTTAAAGTCTACTGGGAATAAAAAGCAGCCTTTTCATTGTTGTTTTGCTCTTAGTCAGTTTAAATATTTTAATTTTGCATAGTTTTTCCTGAAAATCTGAGGTCAGTCGGTGGATTGGATTCCCTTTGGGTGGGATTGGGGTCTTTCTGTATCAGTGCTGCTGATCAGCAGCATTGAAAAATGATAACGGCCCACTGTCTTATATGAATGGGCTGATAACCACTGAAAATGTTGATTTAATCAAGTGAGAATGTCATTCAATGCAAAGAGCTAACTGGTAGTTCAGCATTCTTGTTATTACCAGTATTAGAGGTAAATTGATAATAGAATAATTAAATGATCTTTTCAATCATGTAAATATTTGATCCAAAAGTTAGTGGTCAGAATTCATTCAAAATGACCTGAAATCAAGAAAATCAATCAATCAATAATAAAAAAAACAAAAACAAAAAAAAAAAGAAAGAAAGAAAGAAAGAAAGGAAACCTATACATTAGAGGGTTGTATTGTGTATTAGAGAGCGAAACTTTCATAGTGTACCAAATCAGCGAAATGATGTTAAAAATTTTGAAAACATTTTCTGCATCTTCTGCCATTTTTTTTTTTTTTTTTGCTTCAGAACCAGAAAAGCCCGGCAGACGACACGATGGAGCGCTTCTATTGATTTATCATTGCTCTGATGACCTCAGGATTTCACAGGATACGTACGAATATTCATGCATCATTTTTCGTAAGAAATCTTATTAACCATTTGTGAGAGCAGCCTGATACAGACAGACATACAGACGGACGGTCGGACGAAGAGACAGATGGAAGGACGGATGGATGCCAGACTGAAAACAAATGTGATCTTTCATTAAACATTGAAAAGCAAATAAATAAATAAATAAATAAAATAATAAAATAAAATCCCAGGTAAATGTAAAGGTATACACTGCATTGCTATTACTTTTTATTTTTCTGTTAATTTATTTTACAGTATATTTATGGCACCCAGTCTGCCAGGTTTTTTTTCTGTCATTTTCTTTTCTTTTTTTTTTTAAAGTGTTGTTTTATTGGTGTAAAACAACTTTTTAGTACCTGTCAAATTGTTTTTAATCTTTAACATTTTCTTTGATGCAATTTAAGAAATGATAAGAAATTTAAGATTTACACTTTGATTTAAGAAAAGATTTATACTTTTTACAAGTATAGACTCAACAGAAGTTCTTTAAGCGTTATACAGATTTATTTATTTATTTTCTAGCTTGAATGAGACGTATATCAGTGTTAAGTGGATCAACAAACAAACAAGTTCCTCTAAAAATAGTCAGGGACTGAACTGAAAATGAACAGAAAGCAGAAAAAACTTTGAAAGACTCTCAGAAAACACTTTAAATTATTAGTCTGATTCCTTTGCAGTGAAATGTATTGGAAAGTTCTTAAAGATACAGACTATTAGTTTGCAAGTTATGTTATATCCTGCCACACACAAAGTACAACAAAAATATACTCCAGACTAATAGTTTTCAAACTGGGGTCAGGACCCCCATGGGGGTCGCCAGATAATTTTGAAAATCTATAGCCTACATTTATCTAATAAATTTGGAATTTTTAAAAGGGCTGTTAAAATAAACCATTAATGAAGAGATAAATCTTTGAAATTAGCAGCTTAATCATTAACACATTAACTCATAAACAACAAAGTTAGTACACAAGCCACACTAAAAATCTGAATGCAACAGAAGCTGATTTTGGGCATGTAGATGCCTTGTCAGAGCGTTAAACCACCAAAAACCACTTTCTCCTCCTTATTTGTGACGATTCTGACAGTTTTCTAGTCTTACATAAAGGATGGCTGCTAGATGACCTATTTGATAAATCCCACAATTAATCACAATTATGTTGTCGCATTGGGGTGGGGGGCGTGGACTTCAATGCATCTTATCTTGGGGGTCGTGGCTCAAAAAGTTTGAAAACGACTGCTCTAGACAGGCTGATTATAAACACATGTTTATGTAAAATGCTACCTGACAGCTCATGATATCATTCAGGCTGCTTTGTGATTAGCATAAATTATGGGATGGATCTTAACCCTCCTGTGGTGAACATAAATCATATGATATGAGTCATTAGTCATGTTTACAGTGTCAGTGCTGCTTTGCTCTGGTTCAATCACCCAGTCCTGTCATTTCCTCTGCTTCTGACCAGTGTGAAGAAAACAAAGCCTCACCTCATCTTATTTACTCATTGATCCACTTCTACTGAAATTGGCTGAAGTGTACAAACTCTGGACCTCTGTGTCATTAAAGAGCACCTCTCTTAATGTAGTGATACACTAAACAGAACAAAATATACACAATTTCCTTTGCTGTTATTGCAGAATCAAACATACCTCAGTGTTCTATAAATACATAAAACATTTTTCTTGATTAGTTTAGAACTTGGCTTGGATTCAAATGACAGTTTTCTTAAAGAATTTCTTCCAAGAGTCCTACATGTGCACCTGTATGTAAGTCACTGCCTGCATAATTTATAGCGTGCTACTTGTTTGCTCTTATTTAAAAGTAGATAAGTAAGGAGTCGTTTGTTTTATGTTAAACATTTTGTCGAAATTATTACCAAGAGAAGTTACAGAATTTCCATTTGTGAAATTATGCGAAATCAATCAGGGGCAGAAATTTCTGTTTTACAAGACAACCAATTCATCTACTTGTTAACCAGCCTGCAGCCATCTTCATAGCAAGCAGACTGATGCAGCTAATCCACAATCCAGGACTCAGGTTCAAATAAGGTCACAACAAGTTTTGAAGCCTCACAGAAAACTTTCACCATTAAATAACAGTTGAATCCCACAAAAAATACCAGTATGCAAATGTTTTGGACAAGGACTGCTGTTGTTTTCTCTGGCAAACAGAACTGATCGCGTGGGCCCGTGCGCTCACCATCTTTTTAACATCACAACAAACTGCTATTCAACTCGAGCGAATGAGACAAGTGATGAGAAGAAAACAGCATTGGAGTGAGAGGAGGCGGGGCTGGCGGGGCTGCATGGGCACTGCAGTGTTTGTGTCAGAAAGAAGAGAGGACGAGCAAGCACAGCTGACATCAGTGTATCTATCCTTCAGAAAATGACCATTAAATTGCATTTAAATTGAAAACACTCTTACTGTAGAGTATTGAATTTGTATAAGATTGATAAAGAAGATTCACTCTTGGTCTGTTGAGAAATATCTATGAATCAAGTGAGACTAAATATATTATAGTTTTGTAGTTGGGTTTATGCAGTATTGGTATTTCATCATTTATTGCATTGTTGGATTTTTGTTACATAGTTATGAACATCAAAGCTGCATTTTAACACCGGAAGAGGGCGGAAGCTTATTTAGAATATGTAAGTCGCTGCCTGAATAATGTATAATGTTTTATTCCACCACATGTAATTTTCATTTATCCGTTTCATGGTTTTAAAGTCCTACATATTAATCTGCAAAAGAAACTTGCAACAACTGGATAAAACTAAAGAAAAAAAATAGTATAGCTAATTTACAGTTCAGTAGAACAGAATTTGTAGTGACTATCTTGGCAGTCTATGGAAATAAACCGACCAGAGCCACCTCTATCACTAGGTTTGGGTATGCAATGCCAACAGTAAGTGTTTGTTATCTAATTACTGTTTGAAATGCTGACAATTTTACTATTGTTACTTTATTATTAACTGTCAAACCATTTGTTAGAAAAACATTAATTCCTATTGTTGTTCAAAGGTAAAAAAAAGAATGCAAAAAAAAAAAAAGAAACAAGTTAGTACATTTATCTACTTATAATTGTTTTAAGCTCTTTAGGAAACCTACTAAATCAATTCAATAAACTATAGGATGAGCCCCACATTTAAATTAAGACTTGATTTACTACCACCAATGATTCTGACTTAATACTACATATAAAAGGAAAGACAACACATTTTTTTACATTGAACTGCTGATCAAAATCATCTCCTTCCATGAAACAGATGAACATAATAGTTCTACTCACAGATATCTTTCCTTCCATATATTTGTGAATTAACTGCACATTAGTGAGCATGGCTCAGTGTGGGAGATTTAAATTCAGCGATGCTGTCAGGCGTTTGGAAAGTGTTAACAAAGATCCCACCAGGAGAGCAGAGAGAGTGAGCAGGATCCTCTGGGACGAGCGCCTCCAGGTAATCTGGATACTTGTGTTATCTCTGCACCTGCCACATACGACAGCAGCAAAGCCCTGCACACTTCACTTTTAGGCAGGCGTTACCTTTCAACACATCATCACTTTCATAATCCCCTTACATGGTCAAAGCACCAACTCCTGTGCAGGCTCCTGACACCTGCCACACACCTCTGGATTTCTGATAGCAGGGATTGGGATGGATAATACCACAAAGCACACAGGACTCAGTGTAATTATCTTTCTCTTGACCAGTTTTAACGACTCACAACGATAGTCAACATGCTTGTAAAGCTCTATGGCTAATACAGCAAGAAGCATAGCACGACTTTCTTTAATGACCATTATAGGGATTTGGTTATTTTTATTTTATTTTTTGCTTTCATCTTTGGAAGGCATTACCTAAATGCCTCTCTCACTCAGCTATTTTGCATCAGTGTGTATGAAGGCGACCATTTAGCAATTTCTTCTTTTTAAATCTATGCTGGAAATGATAAAAAAAAAAGAGAAAGAAAAAGAAAAAAATGTTTTGCTTGATTTGTTCAAACATACATCCACTAAATTTGACAGAGCAAATGTTTCCATTCTCAAAGCTGATTACGCCGCGGCTGATTTCACAGAAAACAGCTCCCTTTGAAGAAGAAACAAGAGCTGGCAAAACGTTGCTTCCTTTTTCTCCATGTAGCTCTGAAGACAGGTACATCACAAGAAATATACAAAGACAGAAGGGAGCTGACAGCGCTTTGTTAGAGCTGAAAATGACAAGCTGAAAAGAAAGGGCCTCAAAGCTCACAGGCAGGAGGAAATGCAAAAGTGAGAAGAATCAGAGAGGAGATTTATTGTACTTAATCTGAAGCTGTCACCACTTGCCTTTTACAGGAAAGCCATGCAGTTTTAATTAAAAAGGTTGATCAATTTCCTGAGCTCTGACACGTGTTGGCATTGCCGTCTCCAGGAGCAAACCAGGTGATAATTAATAACTTTTGTGTTTTAAAGTGTAAAAAACAGTAACTTTTTTTTCTTTTTTCTTTGTGATTATAGTTTGGTTTAGCCTTATAACAGTTAGCTGAATAAGAAATTAAATGGTTCCTCTTCAGCAGATTTAGTTGTATATTAAGTCTGTGCTACATTTCATTTTATTGCAGCAAAGACAGAGAAAGCAATGCACTTAATAGTCTATTAAACAGCAAAGCTGTACATGCTGGTTATTTCTGATATTGCAGAGCGGTAATGATGGTGCTATAAGGTAGCTGAGCCTCTGGATCTACCACCCCCTCGGGCCGCACCACAGCCATAAAAATTCATAGCTGTGGACCACGATCAGGAAACTCAACAACATATTTAACATAATGTTTCCTGCACCGGCACCACTCCACTTCATCCTGAACCGTTCACATCATCAGAGCAGCAATCGGGAAAGTAATCATGCTGTTAATAACTGCTTGACTTAAGTCTTTAATGGACTATCCAGCATCCACATTAGGGTTTTTGTCAACACAAAAGGGCATTTCTGCCATAGCAATCAATCATTTGGAGCATCTGTTTCTTCATTTCAAGACCTTTATCATGGATTTATTGCCCATACACATAGTTATGACTGACGATTGGAGAAGGAATAGCTTGCAGGGCTCAGTACAGTCAGAACAACTTGTATTAGCTACAGGCTGCATTTGAGGGATTTCACCTGCAGAAACAACAACCTTTCCTTCAGAGGTCTGAGACAACATACAGTCTGAGGACCGCAAATGCCACAGACAGTATTGTTTATGAGGGATTATCTAGTCAAGCCTTCTGGCTGGAAAGATTGTGACCCCAATATGAGCACAGATACACATCAGCACCATGTAAGCTCCAAAAATGATTCCTGGAAGGCAACGCTTGCATACATGCCCCCTTCACTCCGTCAAACTATGTTTTAATCACTTCTACAGAAATTTTCACTGGCCTGCCTGCCATTTTCTCTCATATGTTCTCTCTCCACCCAATTCCTCTGGTGGCTTTTTGAAGACTTAAGTTCCTCTCTTTTTTTCTCCTCCTCTCTTTTCTTACAAGGCAAATCCTGGGAGAGGTTGATGTGAAGACCAGGCAGAGCAGGGATGTGAAGAATATAAACACAATTTTTTTTTATTGTCCAGAGGGAAAGGGGTGTGTGTGTGTGTGTGTGTGTGTGTGTGTGTGTGTGTGTGTGTGTGTGTGTGTGTGCAGAGGGGTTGGGTGGTGGGGTCTGTAAAAGAGACGGCGGACCTTATCACAGCCCAGCAGCTCTGTAATTCGCCGCCATGATAAAGTGGCAGCGCGGAAAACCTTACAAGGCTGGCACAATCCAAAGACGGATTAGGTTTTTCTGACATAAGCTTCCTGAAAAACTAATCAATCAGCCCATGCAGTATTATCAGGAGCGTGAGATTAAAGAGCTGCTCCTAATCCCCCAACTGTACATTTTATTACACTTCCCAGTGTTAGTTGCCTTTAAATATACAATAAATAAATAATAAAACCAAACCTAATTGAGCATGGGGAAGGGGAAAAGGGTTAAAGAGTCCTTAGAGAGGGAATTTGTGTAGAATTTGTGTTTTGTTATGAAGTCAGGGATAAAACTGTTGTCCTTGCCAGAACCCTTTCTGACTTTGAATGGAGCTTCTGCCACTGCCATAGAAAAAAAAAGTGGGGGCAAAATATCTTCAGGCGGAATTTTATGAGAAAAATAAAATGCAATAATTTTATGACTTTTTTTCTCTTAAATGTCATTTTTGCAAATCCCTGGCTGAATAGATTAACTATTGTCAAACAATTTCCTGATAAATATATATATTTATTTTTAAATAGTTGATGCCAAATCCTTTGAGAAATCACTTGTAATCCCTTAAATCACTGCACATCAAACTTGCGTGGACAAACTTTGAGCACGGCATGATCCCCAGCACAAAACACACTTTGCCATCTCGTAACCAGCTCAGCTTAGTCTCACACTGCGGCACACCCTTCTATTAAGATGCTTACTCCTTCTCTGCTTGGTCCAATCCTGGGGAGGGCAGAAAGAGCATTTGTGTCGTGTTGGGGGGGGGGTAAATTTCTGGTGCTATACGTTTAACACCACCCCTGATCCTTTCAGCATGGGCCACATCAATGCTTTGTCATCACATAGTATCACTAAAGACTCTTACCCCATAGACATTATAGTCTTTGTCAAACATCTTCTCACACTTTAATCCATAGTACCCCCCCCCCCCCCCAACTTTCCCTGCATGCAATCTGAAGAGTAACTCGGAACAGGGAAGGCAAAGGGGAGATGGCAGAGAGCAGGGCGGTCAAATATGTTCTGTCTTCATCTACATTGTTCTGCTGTCATTGCACAGAGAATAACTGCAGCAGATGTCATGGGGTAGAATGGATTCTCCCAGGATAGCTTTGACCCCCTTATTGTCCCTGGGGTTTGGCACAGATGCTGGAGCTGGGGTTACATTTTCCCCATTTGATTTATGAACTAAGCATTATTATTTTTTTTTTTTTTTTTAGTTTAAATGTTTGTGCTCAAAGAAGAGCAATAAAGGTGTGTTTTTATTTGAATTTATGATTTTTCCTACACAAAATCTGAACTTTCTTATCAAACTGTATATCCCGTTGGCTACAACTTTGCCCAGTTTCATCCACATACATCTTCTGAATGTCTACAGAAAATAAATTAAAACGAGGGTTTTGGCTCTTTCATTTTATGCTTTCAGTGAATATCAGCAGAATATTTATTTTCATTTTTTTAAGCCTGTGAATGTGTGAAAATATTGATAAAGGCTGATATGTCTCCCAGTCAGACAGTAGGGAGGGGGGGGGGGGGGGGGGGTGTGCTGGGAGGGAAGGCACTGAGGCATATAAAGAGGGCCTCTCCAGGGAGGCAGCCTGCCTCTTTCTCTCAGGAGGCAAAGCTCCCAACAGACACACCGCTGATTACAACAGAGCAGACAGCACTTTGCTGCTGCAGCTGCACAGTTCAAGGCTATCTTTAAAGAAGCCCTTTTTGATGACTGCAGATGTGAAAAACTTCTTCAATCGCGTGGCATTTTTCAAGTTCAAGTCTGATCATGGAAAGGGATAATCATGATAAAACCCACATTGTATAAAAAAAAAAAAGACAAGAAAGACTGAGGGACAACATCAGCAGATGTTGATCAAAGCGGACAAAGACCTTTAAATTTCCCCAAAGACTACAATCTTTCTTTAGAAAGCTTACCGCAAAAGAAACAAAATTACACCAGAGGAAGATTATGTCCAGAAGCTTAACACAATCACTTTCTAGCACAGACAAAATAATTCTCTTCATATTTGCAGGGACATGATCATCAATCATTGTATAAGTTATACAATAAATCAGCAGGTTCTGCAATTTTCATCTATTGTTCTAATGTCCCTTAAAGAAAAAAAAAAAAAAGTTCTGGCCTCATTTCTGTTGGAGCAAATATATTTAACAGATGTTAGCAGTTCAACGTGGAGGTCAAACCTTGTTCTCGCCTGGAAGCAAAATAAATTATACTTGTCGCCATGCACCAGTGTGCACTTGATACTGTTGAAGAAATGAAGATTGTAATTTTTGGCTGGGCAGAAAACTGAGACCGAAGTATAAAATTTATAAAAAAAAACCTAAAACAGTCGATCACTCAGGACTACGTTAAAAGTAAATACTGCATTGATTTTATCTCCTCAACTACATCAGCTCCACGTTTCTATTAAGAAATTTGCAGTGTTATTAAGTCTGAACATTATAATCCTTTCATTAACTCCTAATATGTTAATTTCCTGAATTAAATAGTTAAATACCATAAAGCTGATGCTATTAAGGCATTTAACTGAAAATTGTACCCTATTATGCATATCAATTGCTCTCAAATTATTTGTTTTCTAAAATATACTGTAATGGCTACAGAAAGGTTTAAATATTAGAATCGGAAAGGTTTTAAAAAATGTTCCATTTTAGGATGAAAAAAACTCAGAATTACACACACACACACACACACACACACACACACACACACACATATATATATATATATATATATATATATATATATATATATATATATATATATATATATATATATATATATATATATCACCATTGTGTACTATGGTTCAGTTTTACAGCCTCTGTAAGACTGGATGAAGTTAGTTAATAAGATAATAAATGGATTTGAGTGGAGCATAAACAACATGACATGCCCTAAAAAAGAGGCTCTGGGTTTAGTACGAGACAACAGCGTGTTGAAAGCACTTCGTCCACACGCACACTTCTCCTCGCATTCGGTAATCTCATGTCTCACCTGGTGCAGGAGGATAAACAGCAAGAATGTTTGCAGGGCACTCATCTTCCAGGACTTTCTTGGTTTATTCAAGATGAGCGGTGGTTAAATCCTCTCTGGGAGACTTGGAGAGGTGAAGACGCGCGTGCCGCTCAAACATCGCTGTGATCACCTGCGAGAAAAGTGGACATATTAACCCAGTTAAACCACTTCAGACCACATTATATTAGATAAAAAAAGTGTTACGGATATAGCGTTTGATTCTTATCGTGGTGAGGAAATAATTAACTTTTTTTCCCTTACTGTTTTGCAAAGATAATACCTCACGCTGGAATCATTCTCAGTCCACTTTTTCGGCAGTTTCTAAAATCCTCTCAAATTGTCTCCGTCTCTCAGGATCTTGGCAGAATTTCCTCTGAGTAGCTGGGACTCTACAACGGGATGAAACGTCTGAAATCAGTCGGTACAAACAGCGCTCTCCTCTAAGTTTCAAATCCAGCCAAACCGCAATAAACTATTATTTTCTTCGACTCAATCCGGGAAGATATTAGCTTTGAGTTCTCGCCTGTATCCCAGTAGCAGGACTGCAGTCAGATTGGCAGCAGTCCGCTCGCTGAGTGCGCTCTGTTTAATTTCAGTGCGCAAAATCCTTCGCTGCGCGCCTGGAGACTCCAAGATCGGCGCGCATCCGTTCAGAGAGTCAGGACCTAAACATCTACCTCTGAAGTCTCACTCTCCTCGTTTAAGAGATAAGCGAGAGCCTTGATGTCACTGGGTTCCGGTTCTATTCAGCAACACGTCCAGGTTTTTAACCCCTTAAACGTGGTGGTGGGTAATCTCACGCAAATGCAGAAATGTCTGAGAACACGAGAGTAAATACAAGCAGTGCTGCTGTGATCCGATCCCTTTTAGGTCTGCATCAGAACTTTGTCACTTTTTGTTTATGTAGCAGTTTAGCTATTGAAAACCTATACTGTAGACAGGACAGCTGCTTACTAACAAAAACACGATGGGGAGTGTTGCTTCATTTATTTGGTAATTAACTGGTGGAGCAGACGTGACCACGCAGGAACCCACAGCAAATGGTCAAACTGTGTGCTGGCACTATTCTCATGGCTGTGTAAGTTCGGTGAATCTTTTGCTACAGAAGACTGGTATCAACGGATCAATGTGGCATCTGCGCCACCATGTGGTTACAGCCGAGAGGCTCACTTTATGCAAAAAGCCTTTAGAGATCCAGCAAGTTTGCAGCGTTGAGACCTAAACACTTACTTAAAGCTGCAATTTCTTTCTATTTGCCTTTTGTTTAAAACACATTTCTTTGTGTTTAAATAAGAATATAAGTGATCATTGCCAAACATTTCTGTAAATGTCAAACTGAAAAGCTAACCACTGAGGCTGTAGCAACTTATGCTGAGCACATTTCCCTACTATTTACATCATCGCTACTTAACTGGATGCTGCTTTTGGGCAATTGTAGGATTTCCCATCTTATTACTTATGTGGAGATAATCACACCAACTTTGTCAATAGATTGTGAATATGCATAATTACTTCCACTTTTTAAGCACCTATTCTACTGGTACACATGCAAAGCTTTGTCAATAAAGTCACTGTCCTTCCCCATTTTTTTGACATTGCTGTTAATTTTATTTAAATAACCACACACACACAATGTGGCCTAATATTCTTGTATACATGTTAAGCATGTAAACTGAAAAAACATTTTTTTTATTTCCGATAAAACATATGATAGTGATAATATTCCTTGGGATAATAAAAGAGTACATCAGTTAATTTTTAACCTTGAATGTGTTGTAAAACATGTTACTCTTTAAATTTCATTAAATGACAGCATGTGCTTCTGTTGGATTTAGTGATGGAAGAAGAAAAAAGATCCTTAAGTACAGTTATAAATCCAGGCTATTACAAGTTATGGTTCTTATGGTTCACATTACAAGCAAAATATAGTTCATATAGTGTGCAGGAGGTCAGCACTAGTTACTTACAGTAATTTCACATCCAGTACAATGTAGAAGTTGATCTGTGAGGTGGTGAAATGTTTCACAGAAAAAAAAGAAAAAGAAAAAAAAGCTGTAATACACAATAGTTGAATCACTTTGAATTGCTTGTGGCTTTTTATTGATCTTTATATATATATATATATATATATATATATATATATATATATATATATATATAATTAAAGAATGAGTTGTAAGGAAGAACAAGGAAGAAACTAGAAAAAAAAAGAAGCTAAGGACAGGAAGACAGAAACATGGGCAGATACAACAACAAAAAAGATTGCAACAGTAATTCCACATTTATAGGAAAATATTTTACAATTCAAAGCAAAGCAGATATAGTCTCTGTGGTTTTTGTCACACACAGTAGTCTGGCAGCTTTCTAGCATCATCAGGGTGGCATGGATGATGTAAGACACATTGTTTCTAAGCTTTGCTAGCTTAGCTTAGCAGTCTTCTGTCTCCCTCCACCTGCACCAGCTCCAGGTGGTATCTCAGGACTGAGCTTGCCTTTCAACTCAGTTTGTAGTCTTTTCCTCTTGCCATTCAGAATGCTGCAGCAATCCCAACAGATGACCACAACCTGAGCTCCGACAAGAGCTCACTTCCTCACTATCCATTACCTGGATGTTCCAGGTAGGGAATGTCTTTGCTTTTCTGAAACCACCACATTGTCTTTGTTTCAGAGCCAGAAAGGTTAGATTTTCACAATATTTTGTATTTGAAAAGCTGGTTGCATCATTCATTGTGTAACAGCTTCATCTTTTAAGAAACTTCAAGCTGTCAAATAAATGTAGTAGGGCAGAAAGTATACACTATGCCTTTGAAAGGGAGTGGAAATATACAGTTAAAGAAAATTCAAACACCTTAACGTAAATGTAAGTACCTAAAAAATTTAATTACGTGCTTAAGTAAATGTACTTAGCTACTTTACACCACTGTTTAGTCCCCACTGATTTTGGAACCCTGATAAGAAAACCAATGTTCAATACAATGACTTTACTGATTTGATTATACCCCAATATAAATGTCCATCCTAGAGAGGCGCACCCACAATTGATCTAAGACGCAAAGCAGTTTGACAAAGAAAGAGTCAGAGTTCACAAAACTTGCTTTGGACACAAATTGTCTAGTCACGTATTCATAGATATGAAAAGTATCTGTAAACTAAAACCCCTATCCATCAATCTGTTCTTTACAGTTGGAATGAGCTGTATGATAATCATAGTGCTGTATGCTAGCATGGTAATCATTTCCATTGTTCTGAACTCTGAACACATATCAGGCTGCCACTGACCTTCCACATGAGCTGGATTTCAGCCAGCAGCTTACAACACTTTTAAAAGGTTGATAAGGTTACTTGATAATGCTGTCACTTGATTATGATAAGCTTTGATTAATTGGCTAACAAAAGTGTAACCACACTGTTATCAGTTTAGGTGTAAAAAAAATGTGGTTAACAAAACAAGAATTAGAAAATGCACCTGTCAGACTGTTGAAGAAAGAAAATTACTTTTTGTTCCATTCGACAAGCTTATTTCAGATAGACACTGATAAAAATGGTGCAGTGCTTAGAGACTGTTTGCTATGATAAAACTAAAACGGGGAGATATCCTTTGGATTGAAGATGAATGAAACCATAAAGCAGCAGAGTGAATGTTCTCAGAAGGTGTTGTAAGGCTATAGCACAACCATGTGGTTAAATAGCAGAATCACCTCATACTTTGGAAACAATCACAACTATTTACTTTAGTCAGCTGGTTGATGTGATTGTAGGGTAAATGATTTGGGTGCAAATGAATAATAATTTAAAGAAAACACATTATCTTAACTTAATTTAATCTAACTTAACTTGAAGTACATTTCACATTAAATCTGTACAGATGCAAGCCCTAGATTCATAGAAACTATCTGGCACATTAGGCTTATATAACTCCAGCTCAGCTGCAGCACTAAACCAATCTGTTAAGGTATTATTATCAATGAGTACAACTTGACAGACTCTTAAAAAATTCTAAAATAGTACATAATAGTACTAAAATAGTAAAAAAAAAAGTGTGGGCACAGGTATGATTTAGACTCCAAAATTGACCTACAGAAGACCTACTGACCCAAAACTTCAAATCATGCAGATCCTGCTTGTGGTTGTTTTATACCTTTAAATACTTACTATGCAGCAGTATTTTCTCTTGGCATGTCTATGTGTCTCACTTGTTTGTCTAGTTTTAGTCATTATCTCTCTGTGTGAATATTTTGCATATATTTAATCCATTTTCTTCTTTTTGTGTAATTTTTTTAATTACTTTTAAAGTTTAAGACTGAAGATTCTTTATTATCACCAAATATTAAAACACACTTAAACAGCAGTCATTCATTAGCAGCATCACCGATAATAAAATAAGTAGCATTTTGGTCATTCAATGTTTCATTTAGCATTAAATTAGCCTCTTTTTATGTTTTATTTTTTTCTTCGATTTTACATGCCTGTTTGAGCCTGTGCCCAGTAGGCCAGTTCAGTATTTTGGCGGTGCATGGATCTAATCACAGCAACACAACACGTGACAGATTGCTGAGCCATGTGTCCCAACAGTGCCTCTCTGTGCAGTGTTATTATTACCAAATCACTCCCGCCTCATGCTGGATAAATGGTTGTAATTAGCCCAACCACGAAACATGAGTTTGAACAAAAGGTTGGGTCAGAAATATTCCATCTGAGCAAATTAGAAATGAATTAATCTGTATTAGGTTACTGTATAATGTCTTAACAGAATTAATCTAGAATTCACAGTGAAACTGATGTGTGATACTCAGCTTTGTGTTGCAATACTTTATTTAAATAGCTGAAATGCAGTGAAAGGTTACTGGTTGCCTGGTATTAGTGTTCAGTCTGGTTTAAAGTCCTGACAGTTTGCACCCAACAGAAAAAAAAAATTACTAAAGGACTGAAACGGTTTCTTATGTAAGGATTTGGTAACAGTATTTGCATTATACAGATACAGTAGTGTCGTTTTAATTTTTTGCTTTGTTGAAAAAAGATTTATTAGAAAAGTTGTGCACATAGTAAGGTTTGTGTACTCCACCTTTTCTTCTGCTTCAGCTCAAGCATGTCAGTTTCAATGGTCTCTAAAGGGGAGGGGCGAGTGATGAAATTCCTCCAGAGTCCTGCCTCTCTTTCAACAGTTGCCTCATGCTGAATAAGCAAATGTTGAATGAAATCACCCTTTTTTCTTTCTATGGTTGTAGCTATCAGGATCGCTCTGTCTGACTGAGAGAGGAACTGTGATTATTTCATGCACGTGGTAGAGCTGTGGTAAATTTCTTAATGGCTTAACTCTTCTAGTAGCCTTATTAACCTAAAAGCTTTTCTACACAGCCAACACAATGAAGTCATTGAAAGAAAAAAATAAACCAAATGTATAAGTCATGCACTCTTCTTGACTTCTGCTTGGCATTTCATTAGCATAGCTCCTGTGATACTGGTAGATGTAGCCTGCAGTAAGAACTTCAAGGTGTTGGGGTCATTTCAGGCTGTCATTTTTACATCATGGACACAATGTAAATGGCGTAAACCAAAGCTCATTCTAGGAGATTATAATGTGTTTTATTTAAAGCTTAATATCTTTACTTGTCAATGTTCTTCACACACATTCTACTTATCCGTTATTTTCAGAACCACTGTGATAGTTACTCACTGAAATTGGTTCCTCCGGGTGAAGTAAGATGTCACCAAAGTTCATATTCTGTGCATTACATCATCGCTTTAAAAGAGAAGGGTGTTGGTTTCCTGTTGCAAACAGCTTTGGACACCACCACTCCTAGTAGGCACACAGTGACTTGCAAATGTATTCACCCTCTTTTCATAATGGATTTTAATTTTTTTTTTTAATTTCACATACAAAAAAAAAAAAAAAACAACAGAAAAACAAAAACCCCACTAAGTTTTGGTTTTGTTCATGTGACATGGAGTTAAATGTTAAAGGGATCAGGGTCCCGTCAGGCTTACAAAACACATCCAATTGATATGGAAAAGATAATTTACACTTTTTGTCATTCTACACAACCAACACCCACAAAAAAAAAGTCTACAGCTCATCTTGAAACTGCTGTATTGAAGAAACAGCCTCTAATGTTCCCAACCCCCCAAAACCTCATTGGATATGACCCTCCCCTTCACTAAAACAATAAATTAACCCCTGATGCCCACCCACCCGTTTTTACACTGTGGAGAAAAATGCAGCAAACCACAGCTCATTCCAAGAACAGAGAAAGTGTTTCTTGTTTCTTTTTATGACTTAATTGCCTTAAATTCTTTATTACCAACTTTTCCCTTGTTCTTTATTATTTTAAAGAGTTTATGCCATTTTTAAAACTTCTGCAACAGATACTCAGTGAAATCTGTTCCTCTGCGCAAAGACTGTTGTAACCAAAGTTCAAATTCCATGCATAGCACAGTTAGTTTGATGTTATCAACCATCTGCAAAGACAGGGGTGTTGGTTTCCTTTTACAGGCGGCTTTGCACGCTACCACTCTCATTACAATAGCTGTGGATATACCTGTGTGCGTGACACTGAAACACTGTGAAAAAAAGGGCAAAAACCCTCAAGGCACGCATGTGTATATTATTCAGAGGGAGGACCGAGGGGAACGGCCAAAGTAAACAGAGGACTATGCACAAATGGGCAAACAGTACATGCATAATAACCGCCATGAACTGCAAGTTACTGAGTGCTTTGGTTCACAGTTTTACAGTCAGAATTACAGAAATGCACACCTTTAAATAGAAAATATTCATTCTCTTGAGTTTCAGCAACTGCAGCCAAATAATCAAGTCACGTTAGAGGGGGAGTAACTGGAGACTGAATGCTGAGACCTCCCCCCACTAGTTCAGCTGGGAATCACCCCTCTGTCTTCCTGGGTTTATGTAACAGCCTCAATCAAAACACAGCCTGCACTTCCTGCAAACTCTTAGCACACACTCACTCACACGCATAAAAAGCCTCCTCTAAACAACAGGCACCACCAGTTTTCCCAACAAGGCAGCTTGCAGTGCGGAGAGAGGCAATGAGCAGCGGGGTGTGGTTTCCTGCAGTGGGACTGCTGGCTTGGATATGCTGCCTCAGACTGGGGCCCGTTCAGGGGGGGAAGGTGCTGGCTATGCCTGTGGATGGAAGCCACTGGCTCAGCATGAAGATACTGGTGAAGGAACTCAGCCACAGGGGCCATGAGGTTACCGTTCTGGTGCCAGAAAGCAGCCTGTTGATCAAAGGCTCAGACAGCTACAAGACTGAGATCTACAACGTGCCGTATACCCAAGCTGAGCTGGATGAAAGTTTCAATCAGCTCAGAGAAGGATTGTTCATCAAGGCGCCAGGAATCACAGATCTATTCGTCAATGTCCAGCGTTTGGTGAACTTTACTTCACTCCAGGTGGTGGGTTGTGAAGCTTTGCTGGACAATGAGCCTTTAATGGGACGACTGAGAGGAGAGGGGTTTGATCTCATGCTTACAGACCCCTTCCTTCCTTGTGGCTCCGTCCTGGCTAAACTCTTCTCAATTCCAGCTGTTTATTTCCTGCGGGGACTTCCATGTGGATTGGACATTAAAGCTAACCAGTGCCCGTCTCCTCCTTCTTATGTTCCATTGGCCTTTACAGGTAATACAGACCACATGACCTTCCCACAAAGAGTGAAAAACATGATGATGCTTTTTATGGACTCCTACCTGTGCAAATTAATGTATCAACACTTTGATGATCTGACCAGCAAGCGTTTTGGAAACGGCATGACTTATACAGAACTTATAAGCCATGGAGCTATCTGGCTTCTCAGATATGACTTTGTATTTGAATGGCCCAGACCTCTCTTACCAAATATGGTTTTAATTGGTGGGATCAACTGTGCAAAGAAAGCTCCTCTGCCGGCGGTGAGTATGTCAATAAATGTATACAAGGATAAACAAGCATATGGATTCATTTATTCCTTTGAAGTTAGTCAGGTTAAACTAAATCCTTCACTCCCATCACTCTGTACATTTATACTGTCTTAATAAACCTATGCTATCAAAAAACATGGCAATGCTTTAAAGACATTTGCATCTGTACAAATGTTGTAAGAAAATTTAAAACAGCATTTTGTTTGTTTGACTGCTTGTTCATATTTTTGATTTTTCTTTCTTTCTGGAGACAAAAAAGCTGTTTCACTTCTAAAGTAAATGTGAGGACAGAAGCATCAACAGTCAAACATCAGCTGTATTTGGCAGATTCATTTGATAGTTTTTCTTTTAGATTTACCTCTAAATGTTGAAGCTGGTATGTCTAATGACCATGTTCTAGATTCCTGGACTGCAGCCAACATATTCTGGGAAAAGAGCTATGGGCTCTGTTGTGTCAACAGGGATCAAATACTTAAAAACAATAGGTTTGTGTATATTGGTACAAAGTGTAATTGTGCTTGAAAAATTAAGAAAATTGGAGGATGTTTCAAACATACATGTAAATGAAATAATTTCTCTTATATATTGACAAAATTGCAGGTTTCAGCGATAAGGTGATGTAACAGCAAAAATGTATAATAGCTTTGTTCTTAAGTCACGTGAACTGAGTGTTGTTCCTCACATTTTTGAAGGAATTTTTTGTCCTCTCCCACCTCCCTGCAGGACCTGAAAGAGTTTGTGGATGGCTCAGGAGATGATGGCTTTATCGTCTTCACTCTGGGTTCAATGGTGTCCAACATGCCTGAGGAGAAAGCTAAACTGTTTTTTGATGCATTTACACAAATTCCTCAGAGGGTAATGATAAGCTCAATACATCACTTCACATCAGCTGACTTATAATAATCAGATAAAATGCTGATTAAGGTTCAAGGTTCCTTTCATTACTTCCATTTGCATGTTTCTATATGAATTTTGTCTTTTGACCATGGTCAGATAATAATGTTATTTTACATTTGTTTAATTTAATCAACATACTTTTATCTAACTTTTTTATACTATTTGGATAAAAGACTGATTATTTAACTGAAACTACATAAGCAAACCAAAACTTCAAAAAATAACCAGAAACTTTTACTCTTTGCATACATTCCTAAATCTGATAAGGTTCAGCTACTAGACTTTGCCCTTTGCCTTGAAAAATGTCAAAGCTGTTAGCTCTGCAGTTTGCATGTGCTCACCAGGTGCTATGATTTGTGTTTCAGGTTGTGTGGAGATACACTGGAGCTCTATCCAAAGACGTACCCAAGAATGTCAGAGTTATGAAATGGTTACCTCAGAACGATCTCCTAGGTACTTAATTTCTCATGAAAATATAAAATACTTTACATGTTATTGAACATTCTAATAAAATGGTCTAAGTTATATAATAAACTTTGTAACTGTTCTCTGTTACCCAGCCCATCCCAATGCTAAAGCTTTCATCACTCATGGAGGTACCCATGGCATCTATGAAGGCATTTGTAATGCTGTACCCATGTTGATGTTTCCACTTTTTGGGGACCAGGGAGACAATGTTCATCGAATGGTGGTTCGTGGTGTGGCAGAGAAACTCAGTATATATGATATGGCAAGTGAAACCCTGGTGGCTGCTCTGAAGAAACTCATCCATGATAAAAGGTAATCCTAGTAAATGATGTCTGCATGGAGATTATTATACAGCAAAACATTCATCCATTTTAACAAATATAAGATGATCCCTAACTTGAAGCCATTCTACTTAACAAAATGTTGCTCCCTCTCAGTTACAAAGAACGGATGGTGGAGTTGTCCCAGGCACATCTAGACCGCCCTGTCCAGCCCGTGGACCTGGCTGTTTTCTGGACCGAGTTTGTCATGAGACACAAAGGAGCCACACATCTGAGGGTCGCTGCACATGACTTGAACTGGATTCAGTACCATAGCTTGGACGTCATCGGCTTTCTAGTCATTATCCTCATAACTGTTTTGTGGCTGACAATGAAATGTTGCTTATTTTTTACACGCAAGTGTTTCAGAAAGAGTAATGCCAAGAAAAAGTCTGAGTAATGTCTCTTATGATGTGAATGGTATGAACACTGCTGTGAAGTGTGTTGTGCAGTTTTAATTTTGTCATTTTGTACTTTCATCTGAAACACATGTATAAAAATAATGCTGACAGTAATTGTTTAAAGCCATCAATCCCTCCTTAAAACTAAATTCTAAATAAATAAAATTAGTTTTGATTCATAGACACACGTCCATGGATTTGTGTGTACAATCTAAACAAGCTATGAACAGTTTTCAGGTATATACGGTGTTCATTTTATATCTCTCCGTTTTTTAGGCTCCATAGTCTTTAACTTCTGATTAGTAGAGTTAATTTTATGAATACGTTTTATGTTTACTTTTGATAAGCATTATTTTTAAATTGTTCAATTTTTTTTTTTTTTTTTTTATTAAACAACATTTCCAGTGAAAAAAAAAAGTGGCTGAAATTTCAAATTCTTCTCGTCCATCTCTCCTGGCTTGACATCTTATTCTCTGCTTTGAAGAGGACAGCAAACAGACAAAACTGCAGGCCCTGCGCAGCACTGACATCAGCAAAGCACCAGGACAAGATAGAATATCAGGGAGGGTGCCGAAATCTTGCGCTCATCAGCTTGCTGCAGGACTCACAAATATCAAAGACCCCATTTACCTGAAAACTGCCCCCGTAAACCTTGTGCTCAAGACTCCTGTGCCGGTGGTCATGAGATGTTTTGAAAGACATGTGCTACAATAAATAATTCATATCACCCCTTAGCCAATGCTAGTTCATCTACAGGTCCAGCAGGTCCACAGATGATACCATCTCCATTGCCCTCCACACTACTTTCAGTCATGTGGAAAGCCCCAACATACGTCAGGACGGTGTTTCTTCATTATAGCTCGGCATTCAGCTCAATCATCCTCAGTCGACTTATTAGCAAACAGCAGACACTGTAACTTGGAACCCCTCCTTTGTCTGTGAATCAAACACTTCCTCATCCTCCACAATCATCCCCAACTCTGGTGTTCCACCGGACTGCACCCTGATTCCAGTCCTGTTTAAACTGTAAACCCATGACTGCAATGCCACCCACAGCTTCAACACCCTCTTTAAGGGTCTTTCAGGGCTCTTTAAGTAAAGTCCAGATAAAGGCAACATGAATTAAAGTCAACCATCTCAACCTTTAAAATGCACTATGTATCTTTCTAACCTTGTAACTTCACTTTCCCGACTCATTTGATGGCACAGTGACATTTATTGTGAACATTTCTGGAGCCATTGGTGCCCAACAACATCCCAAGGCTGAGAAACTGATGATGAGGTCATTAGGATCAAATCTACTCTCTGTTCCCAGAGTCAGAACTAAATATGGAGAGGCAGCATTCAGTTTTTATGTTAATCACATGTAGAAAAAAACTCCCAGAAAACTGCTGGTCTGCTAAAATTCTCAGCAGTTTTAAATCAGATTTAAAAACTTTTCTGTTTGTTTTTCTTGTTTGTTTTTTAAAACAGTTAATTCCTCATACTGGAACTTTTATTTCTTTTATCTATTTTATTTTAGCTTTTTGTCTGCGTTATTTATTTCCTTTTATTTCTTTTTAAAGTTTGTTTTTAATGTACTTCTTAATGCTTCCTATCTCCCACTGTAATGGTTTTAATGTTTTACTGTATGTAAAGTACCTTGATTGGCCTTGTACATGAAATGTTCTATACAAATAAATTTGCCTTGCCATTACAACTTTTGCTTCTGAGACAACACGTGACGTTGCAGCCAAGTGTGACAGACACTAGCAAGCAGATAACAAAACAATAGCTGTTTTGAATGTGCACAGTGGCTGATTCAGCAAAGAATGTTAGGGTTCCTGTCTGTTTCCCCTGTGTGTGTGTTCCTGGATTGCCCTAGTGTGTGCGTCTGGCTCCCTCTGTCTGTCTTGTGTGTCATGTCTGTTCCCAGCCAGGAGAGTTACCAAGGCAGCAATCACCTCACCTGGGCTGATCTCCACACCAGCATCTCATCCACCAATCAAACCACCACAGTACTTTCTACATTCCTCGCCGGATCGTCCAGTTACCTACCTGGTATATCGTGGCCTCTCTAGTTCTCTGTCGCGATCCTACTCGTGTCTTACAATCCTGTCTTGTGTCTAGACTCCTGGTGCTCCGGATCCTGTCAGTCCTGCCTGCCTCACGAACCTCCTGGATTGTTTTCACCCAGCTCCGATTCATTCCCCTCATCTCCAGCTCCTGCCAGCTCCACACTATGCTCCGCCTGCCATCCGCTCTGTCTGGTCAGCTGTGAACCACTGTGGTCACTGGATCCCGCACTTGGATTAAACTGTTTTCCTGATTCTGCTCAAACTTCCATTAAACCCTTTTCTAATCGACCCATCCTCTGTCGTCTGGTTGCTCTGTGTCTGCATCTTGGGGTCCAAAACCATTACCTGTCTGACTCGCCGTAACAAAGAAACACGAAAGGATGTTATCGGAGGAAGAAGGGAAAAGCAAAAGAGAGTTGTACAGCGCAAGAAATAAGATAAGTCAGTATAAGACCAGGCGAGAAACCACAGTACCGGTAGGATGCAAGATGGATGTCAAATTAGCCTTCATTAAGGGGGGCATCACTGGGAAAATCCTACTGAGTTCCACAGTGCATTTTTAACACCAGAAAGCCGAAATATATCATCATTAACTTCAAGAAGTCAAAGACCCCATGACACTTAGATCTGAGGACTAGCAGAAAGGAGGTGGAAGGTGTCACAGACTTCCTCGGACAATAGAGAACATTCTAACTTCCAGATACATGGTGTGGTACCCCAGCTGCATCGGAGATGAAACAGCTGCAGTGCGTCATTAAGAAGGCTCAGAGGTGGTGTCACAGATGGCAGGGCAGTGAATAGTTGTACGGCAAACTCACAAAAGAGTCCAGCTTTGGACCTTTAAAATGACAAAGAATTCAAATACGCAACTAATACAATTCGAAGTTCTTCATAGAAATCACTATACAGGACAAAGGATGTTCAGGATGGGACTGTCACAATCAAATATCTGCTCACATTGCACTACCAACACGACTGACAACTACTTTCACATCTTGTGGTCCTGCAGGTTCTGTCTTCAGGTATGTGAAGACATGTCAACATGGTTTAATGTAATATTCCTGTGCCTACAAGGTGACTTGGTTAAAATTAGCATGGTAATTACTCTCCACACATGATCCTCACAGTCTAATACATTGCAAAGAAAACTATCCTTGTGAACTCAAAAACCAAAAATAATCTGTGTATTCAGCAGTTTAGGAACCTCTTATTAAACCACATCAGGACTTCCGGGCTCTTGGGGCCTAGGCCCTGCACTCTGACTGCCATGGATGGCTGGTGCAGCAGCTGCCACTGGTGGAGTCAGTAGCTGCTGATCTTGGCCCGCTGGGGCCTGTGCATCATGGCCGCAGGGTGCTCTGGCTGGGGCCTTCCTCTGCTACTCTCTGGCTAGGTCAGGGGTCGTCTTTGTGATGGGGTTGCTGGGGCTCCGGGATTACTGCTGATCGCCCAGGTCTGTAGGATATTCTCTGTTGTGTTTTTGTACAGGTGTAGCAGTTAGTTGTCTGGTGTTTGTTTGGATTGAAGGGTCATTGAAGGCTTCTATCTGTTGTAGATTGTCTCCTCTTTCTTTTTTTTTCACTAACCTATTTACTTAAAGCTGTAAAGCTGCTTCCTTCTAAACACAGAAGGAACAATATGTGATGAATATCAGCCATCAGGTGAACAGACAGAAAGCAAGATTAGAATCTCACAGATTCTAGATGGTGAGGAGAGAGAAATATTCACAATATGCACAATAACGTGTAACGTCAGGTCTGTAAATGCAACTATGAACGTGTGTGATATCCACAGAAAGTCCAGAACCTCAGCTTCCAGCTCAGCAAAATCATTTCTATGACCACCAAACACAGCTAAGACAGCAATAATTAAAAGACCAGGTGCACAAAGTCCAAAAACACATGTAAACACAGATGATGTCCCCTTGTGTTAACCTGACAGCATGAACATGGACAAACGACTTTGCTACTGAAAGCTCACATCTCACAGATTCCACAGCTGGAAGTCTCATCTTGATATAACCAAGATTCGCCAAACCAGAGGCAGAAGAAGGCTACGCTTTACGTTTGTAAACAGTCAGAAAACATGTCTTACCTTTGCTGTCTCGCCTAAATTGAAACCACATTTATTTAAAAAAAGAAATAATAAATAAACAAAAACTTTCTCATTGTCCTTTGGGAGCAGTTTCCCAGATGGGCAGATGGGCAGTTTCACGATGTTCTACCAAGAGCCATCGATATACTCAGAGTTGCGACATCCGTTGACTTCATTGTAAGAGCGGTCACGTGGGTCATGGAGCCTCCAATAGTTCCAAACAAACCCCGCGTTGCTATACTCTACTACGGAACAGACAGCAACGGTCGGATTACTGAGGGTGAAAACTAAATAAACATATTCTTGCTGCATAAATACTTTTGTCAGTGAATGCATTATTATGTTAATGTTGATTTACGTGACGATCAAGTCATGTTATAGAATAGATTAAAAAAGTGTAACCAGCATAATAATTTCATTCATTTTGGAGGGAAATGTTCATCTCAACCAACAAGCTAGCATTTATTAAAGATCAGACATGATGGTCCTTATTAGCCTCTATATTTCTTACTCATAACCACCCATACAATTCACTTTTGTAAGGTTAAATGATTAGGTTGTTAGAGCTTACTTTCATCTAATTATTAAAGCCAGCCATGTGGTAGCATGGAATGTCAGTACTTAAAGTCAAAAACTAATACAACACTGAATATCAGACAACACTGTGTCTCTCAGCTGCATTGTTTTATGTAAATCCAAATCTGCACTGTCTTTCATAAGCTGAAAAAAAAAAAAAAACTTGATCTTGCTTAGTTTATGTTCTTCCATTCTTGTCTTTTTATTTATAAATTATGCTTCATATATTCTTATGTTGTTAATGTTATTGTAAAGCCCTTTGAATCTCCATGTTGTTGAATTGTGCTGTATAAATAAACTTGCTTTGCTTTGAATGTAAAAGGAAACATCTCACTGAGCAACTACTTGGTTTTAATAAAAACTCACTTGACCTACTGGTGGGACTGGCACTGACAGGCACAAGAAAACAAGGGAAACCTTTCAAAAAACAAACTTTTTATTGACATAAAACAACAGGGCAAGGCAATAAAGTAAATAAATCAGTTACAGCATGTATAATGAAATGATAAAAATAAACATTGGGGAAGGAAAAATGACAAACTGATGGATGTCAGTGTTCCTGCCTGCTGCACCTGAATAAAGAATAATAAAAAAAAAAGAAAAGAAAATGGCAGTAATGACTAATCGACTACAAAACATGAATGTAGAGCAGCTGTAAGGGTAGAACATGAGCTAATATCCAAATAAGTGAACAAGTATGTGTGAAAAAATAATGCAAGGGTAAAGAGGGATAATAAAAGAGTTATAATGAATGAATAGAGATGCACAGGGAATTGGTGAAATATAAGTTAATTAGGAATCATGATTACTACTTAGTTATTGTTGCATGGAACATGGAAAGCAAAAGGGGACAAGGCAGTTTTAATAAATATTTAAACAGTTTAAATGAAATTTAATGGATACAAGTCAGTAGGCTCTGGATAATTACCTAACAGGTCATCTGCTCTGTGATTTTCTATTATATGTAATAGAGAATTCATGAAAAGCATTACAAACTCCCGAGCTTTCCCTGTTACTACGCAATAAAATCCCCAGTACATGAAAAAACTGTTCACCTTAAAATACAACACAGGACCCCGAAATGTCATCTCTCGGCACCGGGCTAAACCGAATGTCCGAATGTTCACCCTACTCCCTACATAGTGCCCTATATAGGGGTTACGCCATTTTGTCAGGGTGTCCGAATGTCCAGAGAGAAAAAAGTAGGGCACTCAAAATTACCCACAATGCATCTTGAAAAGTAGTGAGCATCGATGGTCACTAGATGGGTCAATATAGACCGCAATGCATTGCGGGCAGAAGGTCAACATGGTGCAAGGAGGCAAAAAAAATGAGCTGCGCAAAATTACCTATAAGCACGTTGACGTTGTGGTTTCTGTGGTGATGGCGGTAATCACATGGTTTGCGGCGACAAAAAAAATAGGCAGCTTCGTGTCCGAATCGCCAAAAGAATGAGTGCGCTATGTAGTGTGTTATGTAGTGCAGCCCTATGTAGTGAACGAGGGGTTAAGGAGTAGGGTGGACATTCGGACACAGCCAGAAAGTGTCGCAACTCTGAGTATGTCGATGGCTCTGGTTCTGCCCATCTGCATGGGTTTTGACAGACAAAGAGAACTGTCGGTTCTTTTTCTTCTCTCTTAAGTTCCAGACAGAAAACGTCTCTTCATGTTAATAAACCTGCTCTCTCCTGATTACATCAGACGCACCACTGCAGCAGTGGACTGCATGTTTCTGTAATCAAAGCCACTGAGCAAAAAAAAAAAAAAAAACCTTAAAGTGCGGTTTGAACAATTACCCGGTTAACTAATTGTTGCGTTAACGCGCGATTAAAGCGTTAACGTGCCCAGCCCTAATATAAATGATAAATGGTCTGTACTTATATAGCACTTTTATCCAAAATGCTTTACATGTATGTCATTCACACACACATTCACACACTGATGGCGGAAGCTGCCATGCAAGGCGTTCAACCACGACCCATCAGGAGCAATTAGGGGTTCGGTGTCTTGCTCAGGGACACCTTGATATGAGCTTGAGAAGCCGGGAACAAACCGACAACCCTTGGGTTACATGGTCTATACTGAACAGGACAAAAGGAAAAAGAAGAAAAAAACAGACAGCTTGTTTAGAAAATTGATGCAGTTTTATTATTTATTTATTTATTTTTTAGGAAAGTACAAAGCTGCCTAACTCCAAAAGATAAAGATATACTCTAAGAGACTTAAAGCTGTATCTGCTGTGACAGGTGTCTCTATAAACTATTGTGTTTGTGGGAGTAACTATATTTGCACACACCAGTTTTCATTTGATTTTTTTTTTCCTTTCTTAATTTTGCAAAAAAAAAAATAATAAATAAATAAAATAAAAACGATTTATATATATATATACTCCTCCCTGAGCCGCCACCTTATGGTGGTGGAGGAGTTTGTGCGTCCTGACGATCCTAGCGGCTACGTTGTCGGGGGCTCATGCCCCTGGTAGGGTCACCCATGGCAAACAGGTGTCTAGGGGAGGGACCAGACGAAGTGGGGCTCAAACCACCCTTATGATGATGAAAAAACAAGGACCAAGGTTTCCTTTGCCTGAAAGTGGGTCACCGGGGCCCCCCCCCTTGGAGCCAGGCCAGTGCATTGTGAGCTGGGTGGCTGCCAGGACCCTGGTGGTCTGATCCTCGGCTGCAAAAGCTAGCTCTAGGGACGTAGAATGTCACCTGTGGTGCTTTTTTGTTGGACTTCTGTGCTCGTCATGGATTGTCCATAACGAACACCTTGTTCAGACATAAGAGTGTCCACATGTGCACTTGGCACCAGGACACTTTAGGCCGCAGTTCGATGGTCGACTTTGTAGTCATGTTGTCGGACTTGCGGGCCGCATGTTCTGGACACTCGGTTGAAGAGAGGGGCAGAGCTGTCAACTGATCACCACCTGGTGGTGAGTTGGCTCAGATGGTGGGGGAGGATGCTGGTCAGGCCTGGTAGACCCAAGCGTGTTGTGAGGGTCTGCTGGGAACGTCTGGCAGCGTCCCGTGTCAGAAAGAGTTTCAACTCCCATCTCCGGCAGAGCTTCAACCCTGTCCCGGGTGAGGCGGGGGACATTGAGTTCGAATGGGCTGTGTTCCGTGCCTGTATTGCCAGCCGCAGCTATGGCCATAAGGTCATCGGTGCCTGCCGTGGCGGTAACCCCTGAACTCGTTGGTGGACACCGGCAGTAAGGGATGCCGTCAAACTGAAGAAGGAGTCCTATCGGGCCTTTTTGGCCTGTGGCACTCCAGAGGCAGCTGATGGGTATTGGCGGGCTAAGCGGAGCGCAGTTTCGGCGGTCGCTAAGGCAAAAACTCGGGCATGGGAGCAGTTTGGAGAGGCCATGGAGAATGACTTCTGGACGGCTTCGAGGAGATTCTGGTCCACCATCCGGCGGCTCAGGAGGGGAAAGAGGTGCTCTGTCAACACTGTGTACAGTGGGGATGGGGGGCTGCTGACCTTGACTCGGGACGTTGTGAGGCGGTGGAGGGAATACTTCGAAGACCTTCTCAATCCCACCAACACGTCTTCTGATGAGGAAGCAGAGTCTAGGGTAGCTGGTGCTGGCTCTCCTATCTCTGGAGCTGAGGTCGCTGAGGTGGTTAACTACAGGGGGGATCACACTCCTCAGCCTCCCCGGTAAGCTCTATTCAAGGGTGCTTGAGAGGAGGGTCCATTGGATAGTTGAACCGCGGATTGAGGAGGCGTAGTGTGGTTTTCGTCCCGGTCGTGGAACAGTGGACCAGCTCTACACCCTCTTCGGGGTCGTTGAGGGGGCATGGGAGTTTGCCCAACCAATCTACATGTGTTTTGTGGATTTGGAGAAGGCATTCGACCGTGTTCCCCGGGGGGTACTCCGGGAGTATGGAGTGCCGGACTTGCTGTCTGGACCCTGTACGACCGGTGTCAGAGCTTGCTCCGCATTGCCGGAAGTAAATCAGAATCATTTCCAGTGCGGATTGGACTCTGCCAAGGCTGCCCTTTGTCACCGATTCTGTTCATAACCTTTATGGACAGAATTTCCAGGCGCAGCTGAGGTGTTGAGGGGATCCGGTTCGGTGGCCTCAGGATTGGGTCTCTGCTCCTTGCGGATGATGTGGTTCTGTTGGCTTCATCGGGCCGTGATCTTCAGCTCTCACTGGAGCAATTTGCAGCCGAGTGTGAAGCAGCTGGGATGAGAATCAGCACCTCCAAGTCCGAGACCATGGTCCTCAGCCGGAAAAGGGTGGAGTGCCCTCTCCGGGTCTGCAATAGGGTCCTGCCCCAAGTGGAGGAGTTTACGTATCTCGGGGTCTTGTTCACGAGTGAGGGAAGGATGGAACGGGAGATCGACAGGTGGATCGGTGCGGCGTCTGCAGTGATGCAGACTCTGCATCGGTCTGTCGTGATGAAGAGGGAGCTGAGCCAAAAGGCAAAGCTTTTGATTTACCGGTCGATCTACGTTCCTACCCTCACCTATGGTCATGAGCTGTGGGTAGTGACTGAAAGAACGAGAGCGGCCAAAAATGAGTTTTCTCCGCAGGGTGGCCGGGCTCTCCCTTAGAGATAGGGTGAGAAGCTTGGTGATCCGGGAGGGGCTCAGAGTAGATCCCCTGGTCCTCCACATTGAGAGGAGCCAGATGAGGTGGCTCGGGCATTTGGCTAGGATGCCTCCTGGACGCCTCCCTGGTGAGGTGTTCCGGGCACGTCCCACTGGAAAGAGGCCCCGAGAAAGACCTAGGTCACACTGGACAGACAACATCTCTCGGCTGGGAACGCTTCGGGATCCCTCCGGATGAGCTGGTGAATGTGGCCGGGAAGAGGGAAGTCTGGGTTTCCCTGCTTAGGCAGCTGCCCCCGCAACCCGACTCCGGATAAGCGGAAGAAAATGGATGGATGGATATATATATAAATATATATATATATATATATATTTGTGTAGCCAAAGTATCAAGGGCATGTAGATCTTTTTTCTAAAACACTATATGTGTCTGTTTTCAGAGAAATTGTTTGGCATTATATACATATTTTGCTACCATCACTTGCAACTGACTGATTTAGTTCATCATTTTGCAGTCAGAATTTCTTCAATAAAACAATATTTTTTTTTTTGAGTTGAGTTTAAGCAGGTACATGGAAATAGCCATGTCATGTTAAAGAATGATTAACTCGGGACCAACTATGAATGCTGAGACATCTCTCTGTCTTCCTGATGTTATATAACAGCTTGACTCAAAGTCCAGCCTGCATGTCCTGAACTATTGAAAGACTCATTCACACCTGCTAAGCAACAGGCATCCAGTTTGCTGTGCAGAAAGAGGCAATGAGAAGCAGAGTGTGGTTTCCTGCAGTGGGACTGTTGGCTTGGATATGCTGCTTCAGTCTAGGGCCTGTTCAAGGGGGGAAGGTGCTGGTTATGCCTGTGGATGGAAGCCACTGGCTCAGCATGAAGATACTGGTGAAGGAACTCAGCCGCAGGGGCCATGAGGTTACCGTTCTGGTGCCAGAAAGCAGCATGTTGATCAAAGGCTCAGACAGCTACAAGACTGAGATCTACAAAGTGCCGTATACCCAAGCTGAGCTGGATGAAAATGTAAATAAAGTCAAAGAAGGGGTGTTCACCAAGGCACCAGGACTCACAGATCTGTTCGTCAATGTGCAGCGTTTGGTGACCTTTACTTCACTCCAGGTAGTGGGTTGTGAAACTTTGCTGGACAACAAGCCTTTAATGGGACGACTTAGGGGAGAGGGATTTGATCTCATGCTTACAGACCCCTTCCTTCCTTGCGGCTCTGTCCTGGCTAAACTCTTCTCAATTCCAACTGTTTATTTCCTGCGTGGACTTCCATGTGGATTGGACATTAAAGCTAACCAGTGCCCATCTCCTCCTTCCTATGTTCCATTGGCCTTTACTGGTAATACAGACCACATGACCTTCCCACAAAGAGTGAAAAACATGATGATGCTTTTTGTGGAATCCTACCTGTGCAAATTAATGTATCAAGACTTTGACGATCTGGCCAGCAAGCGTTTTGGAAACGGCATGACTTATACAGAACTTATAAGCCATGGAGCTATCTGGCTTCTTAGATATGACTTTGTATTTGAATGGCCCAGACCTCTCTTACCAAATATGGTTTTAATTGGTGGGATCAACTGTGCAAAGAAAGCTCCTCTGCCAGCGGTGAGTATGTAAATAAATGTATACAAGTTAATAAGCATGCATTGGGATTAATTGAACTCTTTGAGTTTAGTTTGATTAACATGGAGGAGTAAAAGTGACTCAATTAATTATTTAAATATATCATTAAATAATTACTTAAATCTGTAAATAAATAATTAAAATTATAATTAAATACATTAATGGGTTCTTAAATGTATTATTAATTAATTAAAAGTGACATAATGAAATAATTGCTCCTATTAAGGTGAAAGTTGTCTCTGGAAAGAAAAAGTCTACATGGAGAAATTCCACACTGGTAAAGCATGGAAAAAGACAGTGTCGGAAAGCCGAGCGCAGATAGAGAAAAACAAATCTACAGGTTCATTATGACATGTATAAAGAGAAACTTCACTCTTATAATCTACAACTGAAGAATGCAAGAAAGTCCTATTTCTCATTAGCAAAAACTGTCATAATGCTCAGGTCTTATTCGCTATTGTTGACAAGTTAACAAACCCTCCTGTGTCAATAGCACCTGAACTTTATTCCACCAAGGCCAGCAATGAGTTTGCCAAAATTTTCATGGAAAAAATCCAAAATATCAGACAAGGAGTTGGTTTATCAACAGCAGGTTCAACAGACATACTGTGTCCATTGAAAACCACTATAAGCACCATGACACAGTTTAATCCCATTAACAACAAAGATCTGGGCAACATCTCATGTCAGCTGAACTTCTCCTCTTGCTGCTTGAACATCCTGCCCACAGGTTTCTTCAAAAAGGTCTCAAAGACTCTGGAGCCAGATCTGTTACAGATTGTGAACTTGTTCTTAATTTCTGGCGTCTTCCCAGAACTTTTAAAAACAGCTGTAATCAAACCCCTGCTAAAAAGAGACAACCTAGACAAGACACAAATGAGCAACTACAGGCCGATCTCAAATCTTCCTTTTCTAGGATAATTGAAAAAGCCATTTTTCATCAGCTAAACGACATTTTAACACAAAACAACTGCTGCGATGTCTTCCAGTCAGGTTTTAGACAGCACCACAGCACTGCTGAGACTGCTCTGACCAAAGTCATTATTGACATATGTTTGAATACAGATGATGGAAAAATGTCAGTCTTAGTCTTACTGGACCTCAGTGCTGCATTTGATACAGTTGACCACAATATATTGCTTAAATGACTGGAGAACTGGGTGGGCCTCTCTGGCACTGCACTACACTGGTTTAAATCTTATTTAGAGAGTAGAAAGTACTTTGTGTCAATAGGTAACTTTACATGTGAGCAGACAAAAATTACATGTGGAGTTCCCCAAGGTTCCATCCTGGGGCCTCTTCTGTTTAACATCTACATACTCCCACTAGCACAGGTCATGAGGAAAAACAAAATTAGTTACCATAGCTACGCAGATGACACACAGATATATATTACAATGTCACCAGGAGACCGAGGCCCCGTACAGGCTGTTGGTAAATGCATTGAGGAGATTAATGGCTGGATATGTCTGAACATTCTTCAGTTAAACAAAAACAAAACTGAGGTGATGGTCTTTGGCGCGAAAGAGAAATGATTAAAGGTCCCATATTATACACTTTATTCCCAATCTGAGACCATTCATTAATATCTAAATGAAATATTTCCGCCATGGTATGGACAAATCGACCCTCAGTTTGAGTGCAGCGGCTTCTCTTCACCTCCCTCTTTTTAGCAGCTTCAGAAATGTGCCGTTTATGGTGGGCGGAACCCTGGTGGAGCAGCTCAGCTGTTGGCTCCGCCCATCGCATCGCCCGTCATGAGGTGATTGACAGGTTAGGCCTTAGCGGTTACTAGACGCTGATTACAGCGTAGTGAAGGATAAACAAACGCCGGAACACCGGAACCCATTCCTGAAGAAGTTCGAGCAAGAAGACTAACAGTACTTGCTCTTACCTCTCCAGCTGTGTCACGGACAGTTGGTATTGAACCTGGCTTCAGCTTCAAAACGGTTGGCGAAGCCTGCTTTCCATGCACCCATGTTGTGGAAACAGTCCTCTTTGAAATGCTGGCCACAGACATGCAAAACCTTTGGAAGTTTTCCGGGTACATTTCCTCCAAAAATAAAATTAATCCACTCAGTCCTCGTGGGTTCAGTGGATGGAGTAAAAAAAACGTTTTCGTGTTCATTTATGCAGCCACAAACAGAACAGTGCTTTTGTCGCTTAGCCATGTCTGCTAACGAGGGTTGCCGAAGAGGGAAAAACACTGGGCGCTAGGTGATTTTTAGAGGGCGGGCTTTGAGAGCCGGTAGACGGGTCCATCGCTCTATGGGGAGTGGTTATTGTCCCTTATGACGTTATAACGTACACGCTTTCAAACAAGCTCATTTCAGCGCTTACTTCCCTAGAGGTGGAGCAGGGGGGAGAGAGAGCGCCTGAAAGAGTTTCACACTTACGGGTCTCCTACACATGCGGGGGGACCAGTATGACTGTTCCAAAACCATTAAAAAGTGAATTTTGCATAATATGGGACCTTTAAAGGTCACCACAGAGCTTCCGTCTATACACCTAAAAACCACCAACCAGGCCAGAAATCTGGGTGTACTGATGGACTCAGACCTTAACTTTGAAAAACACATTAAGGGAATTACAAAATCAGCCTACTATCACCTTAAGAATATATCAAGGGTCTGCGCTTTCATCTTTAGTCGGCTTGATTATTGTAACAGTATTTTTACAGGTCTACCTAAAAAATCAATTAGACACCTGCAGCTGATTCAGAACTCTGCTGCTTGAGTCCTCACTAAGACAAGAAAGTGGACCACATCAGTCCAGCTCTGAGGTCTTACCACTGGCTGCCTGTTCGTCAAAGAATAGACTTCAAAGTTCTTCTGCTGGTCTATAAAGCTCTGAATGGGTTTAGGGACCAAAATACATCAGTGACCTCTTGACCCATTATGAACCTGCCAGAAAACCTCAGGTCATCTGACCCAGTTTCTTATCAGTTCCCAGAGCCAGAACCAGACAAGGAGAAGCTACATTCAGCTTCTATGCTCCGCATGTCTGGAACAAACCTCCCAGAAAGCCTCAGATCAGCTGAAACACTCAGTTTATTTAAATCAAGGGCTGAAGACATACCTGTTTCTCTGCTGCATTTCAAATAGTTTTTATTTAGAAGTCAAAAATCTGCATCTGGTTCTTTTAAGCTGGAATCATGTTTAATATTGTCTTTAACTTTATTTCTTGCATTTCATCTATTTTATTTTAACATATTCCTTCTGCCTTTATTTCATTAATTGCATTTCTTTTAATCTTTATATTTTTTTTAATGCACTTGTCTGCACCCTGCTGTAATGATTTATGTAAAGCACTTTGAATTGTCTTGTACATGAAATGTGCTATACAAATAAATTTGCCTTTGCCTTTAATTAAATATATCATTAAATAATTACCTAAATGTGTCATTAAATAATTAAAATGATAATTAATGCATTATTGTGTTACAAAAACGTACCAACTGATTAAAATGTAAATGAATGTATGTAAAAAGATATAGAATTATTTCACTAATTATTTTATTTATGGTCCTGTGTTGCAGTGCATCATGAATTTATTTTATCTGTCAGCCTAGCTCAAAGTCAGTGGGCGGATCCTGACACCTGATTGGTTACCCTTTCCACAAGTCCAGGCAAATGCACTCCAGATAATGGATCAATGCAGAGCTAGTGAACACATTCCAATACACTGTGTGGTGTTAGTCCTCTATGTTGATTTAGATACTCTATTAAACAAACCCATAGAACAAACTTTTATTGACAACCACAAAATATCAGGCAGCATGCAAGATGTAGGAACTGCTGAGCGACGCAGCGGATTTGATTGCAGAAGCTCTAAACGGAACTTCTACTTGGTGCTCCAGAACTGCAGTCAATATGTCAAACTCCAAACGTCCCTGAGTGTGTTCTGCTTGTTACGCCCAAGCAGCAACCTCAGGCGGTGAAATGTGAAGCCTATGCGGAAGTGCAAGAAATTGCAGTTCACCCCTCATCCGCTAAGGGCTGGCTCCAAAACAGAGCAAATCCTCAAAGACTCCACGTTAAAAAGACCAACATCACAGTGGAAACAAACAAGTTTAAAGCCTGGTACAAAAATCCATTTTAAGTTTACCTTCATGATAACTGCGAGGGGGGTGAATTTTTTCTAACTCATCCATTTGGATGATATTTAATCTTGAAATTCTGCATAATTAGGGGCTTGTCCTTTTGATTGACAGGTATCCAATATCTGCAGCAAGAAGGGAGAGTGCAGCACAACTGCGGTTTTTAGCCGTCTAACAGTGCACCTTAGCTTTAGCCCGCCTATCTTCATTATCATTCATCCACATGGAGAATTAAGACAAACCCTTGATAAACATAAACAAATGCCATCAGGAATCACAACAGTGGTTAAAAGAAATTATTCTCTAAGGACATTCAAAACTGTTTTTCTTGGCTTGATTGCATGCCTATTTTATTTATTTATTTTAATTTGCAGAGACAATGAAATTGTTTCAGTTCTGAAGTGAATGTGGAGAGAGAAGCATCCACCAAAACTCAAACATCAGCTATATTTTACATATTTGTTTCTTGATTTAAGTATAATTTAATTCCAAAAATTGAGGTAGAGCTTTTTTGTCTGATAATTGTGATCCAGATTTCAACCAGCACAAGAGGAAAGGAGTTGGAGACCTTGTTGTGTCAATAGGGATCAGATACTTGTAAAAACAGTAGGCTTGTTGAAATTAGTACAAAGTGTGATTGTGCTTGAAAGATTAAAAGAACGTTTCTTACATACATGTTGATAAAATTATTTTTCTCATGTATTTATTAGAAATGCATCTTTTAGAGACTGGGTGTAAGCTGAGTGTTTCAAATTTGTGGGTGTAATTTTTATGTCTTCTCCCACCTCTTTTCAGGACCTGAAAGAGTTTGTGGATGGCTCTGGAGATGATGGCTTTATCGTCTTCACTCTGGGTTCAGTGGTGTCCAACATGCCTGAGGAGAAAGCTAAACTGTTTTTTGATGCATTTCGTCAAATTCCCCAGAGGGTAACGTAGAACTCAGTAGTTTAATTCTATCAGCTGACTTCTGTTCTACTGCTCTTTATAATATCAGATAAACACTGATTAAGGTTCAAGGTTCCTTTCATTCATTTGTATGTTTTGACATGAAACAGGTTTTTTTCTTCTGACCACCAGACATAAGATAAAGTCCAATCATAAAACTTTACAAGCATATCTCTCATAAATCACAGAATAAAGAACTGAACAAAAAATTCAATTGCAGCTTATAAGAAACAGAGTATAATGTTAAAGCACAACAGCATAGCAAAGCAGAGCCATGTAGAGTGCATTCACGAGGCATGGAGGTGACCAGTTTTTCAGCTTCTTAGTAGAAGATGCATTTGAGCCTTGTGTTCTAGCCATGACACAGCCTCCCACCTGAGGGTAAGGGATCAGTTTATGGGTTGGCACCGCTCCTGATTATGCTGATAGAAAGGTCTTCAAAGAAAGAGAGGTTTCTGCAGATGATCTCCTGTGCTGCTTTTATCAATTCTTGCAGCACCCATGTTTTTTTTAAAAAACATTTTAACCAGACCTTTTCACTGTTTGCATACATCGGAAAAGTCTGATAAGGTTCAGCTACTAGACTTTGTCCTCTGTCTTGAAAAACATGAAAGCCGTTAGTTCTGCAGTTTGCATGTGCTCACCAGGTGCTATGATTTGTGTTTCAGGTTGTGTGGAGATACACTGGAGCTCTACCCAAAGATGTACCCAAGAACGTCAGAGTTATGAAATGGTTACCTCAGAACGATCTCCTAGGTGTGATTCATTTCTCATTAAAATAAAACAGAAGACACATTACATAGATTGTCGATTTAACCTCTGACTGCTTTTTGTGTCTGTCTTCTCCAGCCCAAACCAATGCTAAAGTCTTCATGACTCATGGAGGTTCCCATGGTATCTATGAAGGTATCTGTAACGGTGTGCCCATGTTGACGTTTCCACTTTTTGGGGACCAGGGAGACAATGTTCATTGAATGGTGGTTCGTGGTGTGGCAGAGCAACTCAGTATAGTTGATATGACAAGTGAAACCCTGGTGGCTGCCCTGAAGAAACTCATTTATGATAAAAGGTAAGACAATTCATAACTAATTAATCCCAGCAACCAAATACCTAGCACTGTGCAAAAGTTTTAGGCAGGTGTGAAAATATCATCCTAATTGGTATGACATGCCTTTTTGCCTTCAGTCCAGCATTGATTTGTTTTAAGTACACTTGCTCAAAGTCAGGGGTCATAATTTCCATAAAAACATAGTTATTAGCTGTAGCAGACACAGCTGTGCAAGAAATTTAAACTTGGTGAAAAAACAGCTAAACAACCAAATATGTCATATTTTGACTTATAAGCCCATCATTCTGCATTTTTTTTTTTTTGCAACCCAGTTCTTATACTTCTTATATTTGTGTACAGCAGCAAATTCACATAATTTAAGTTGATCACTAACTTGATGCCATAAAAAATCTAGATAACAACATATTGCTCCCTCTCAGTTACAAAGAACGGATGGTGGAGTTGTCCCAGATACATCTAGATGTCCCCGTCCAACCCTTGGACCTGGCTGTTTTCTGGACCGAGTTTGTCATGAGACACAAAGGAGCCACACATCTGAGGGTCGCTGCACATGACTTGAACTGGATTCAGTACCATAGCTTGGACGTCATCGGCTTTCTAGTCATTATCCTCATAACTGTTTTGTGGCTGACAATGAAATGTTGCTTATTTTTTACACGCAAGTGTTTCAGAAAGAGTAATGCCAAGAAAAAGTCTGAGTAATGTCTCTTATGATGTGAATGGTATGAACACTGCTGTGAAGTGTGTTGTGCAGTTTTAATTTTGTCATTTTGTATTTTCATCTGAAACACATGTATAAAAATAATGCTGACAGTAATTGTTTAAAGCCATCAATCCCTCCTTAAAACAAAATTCTAAATAAATAAAATTAGTTTTGATTCATAGACACATGTCCATGGATTTGTGTGTACAATCTAAACAAGCTATGAACAGTTTTCAGGTATATACAGTATTCCTTTTATATCGCTCCGTTTTTTAGGCTCCATAGTCTTTGACTCCTGATTAGTAGAGTTAATTTTATGAATATGTCTTATGTTTGCTTTTGATAAACATTATTTTTAAATTGTTCTATTTTTTTTTTTGGTAACACATCTATGTAAACACCATTTCCAGTGATTTTTTTTAATCTTGCAAGCATGATGATTATTTTGTTTGTTTGATTAAAGCAAACGTGATGCAGACAGGTGATCAGTGGCAGCTAGCTAATCATGCTAGTTAGTTTCAACAGCATGGACAGTGCTTGCAGATATGAGTTCAGATGATGTGGAAAAACAAGGTATTTTGAGGTTGTATTATAAGTAATGGTAGTAGTGAAGCCACAGTTTCATTTTAACAGCAAAAGTTATTGTAATGAAGCAACTTCAACAAATTGTGTCTGATGTCAAAGACAAACTACTGTGATTCATTGTTTGTTCATTGTCTTTAATTTACTTTCTAATAGAAAAAAAATTGAAAAGACTAAAAAAAAAAGTGGCTGAAATGTCAAATTCTTGTCCATCTCTCCTGGCTTTACATCTTTTTCTCTGCTATGAAGAGGACAGCAAAAAGACAAAACTGCAGGCCCTGTGCAGCACTGACATCAGAAAAGCACCAGGACAAGATAGAAGATCAGGGAGGGTGCCGAAAGACCCCATTTACCTGAAAACTGCCCCCATAAACCTTATGCTCAAGACTCCTGTGCCGGTGGTCATGAAATGTTTTGAGAGACATGTGCTACAATAAATAAAGGTTCATATCACCCCTTAGCCAATGCTAGTTCATCTACAGGTCCAGCAGGTCCACAGATGATACCATCTCCATTGCCCTCCACAGTACTTTCAGTCATGTGGAAAGCCCCAACATGTGTCAGGATGCTGTTTCTTAATTTTAGCTCGGCATTCAGCTCAATCATCCCCAGTCGACTGATTAGCAAACAGCAGACACTGTAACTTGGAACCCCTCCTTTGTCTGTGAATCAAACACTTCCTCATCCTCCACAATCATCCCCAACTCTAGTGTTCCACCGGACTGCACCCTGATTCCAGTCCTGTTTAAACTGTAAACCCATGACTGCAATGCCACCCACATTTGAAGTGTTTATTGTGGTAATGTAGACTAGTTCCTTTCCACCAGGTCCCCATAGCTATTGTTTGTCTCAGACCAGCAGCTATGTTCCGCCTGGTGTGATCTGGAAAAAAATAGTCTGGAGACATTTCGTTTTCAAGTTGAAAACGACATTTCCATATGACTCTGGTGCGGCTTTACCACAGGTCTGTAGCGGTGGCGAAACATTGGACTGTCACCACGTCTTTCACAACACCCTCACTACACTCATCATACAGGGAAGAAAGAGACAGTCAACTAAAATGGTGTTGAGATGGCAGTGATACCGTTTGTCCAAAGTGTTGATGAGTTTCTTAAATCCAGGATTATTCACTGTGTTAATTGAGAAAAAAGTTCTGTTTGTTTATAACGTTTGTCTCTCTGTGACTCTGGGAGCTGGTGGATTATTTAGTTGCAACTCACAAAAATTGAATATTTTTCTATTGTTTTGTGTTGCGTCGCAAGCCCCTGTGTGCATGCCTGCGTGCACGAACGCAATATTTTACATGTGTAACTGGGTGGTTTTACTCCAGGGTAATTATGGCGGTGTGATTTCCGACCCTATGCATGGTCGTGAAGGCATTACGGGCCATACTGCTTCCGTTTCTCCGCTTGGGCTCATCAGCTCATAAACAGGTGCGGTAGCTTCCTCTCTCTACCTTTGGGAGTGTTGGCGGCAGTGCGGTGTGTCGCCACGAGCTGGTTGCCATGGTTAGAGCCAGGTCGTCTGGTTTTATTGTTTGGGCCGTGGATTTTCTCCAAGCTTTGCTGGCGAAGGTAAATGCTGGTATGACGTTGTGGGATGCATATTATGTATACACCAGGCTAATGTGTATTCTTCCACACTAGACGGAGCTGCTGGTAATTCTGGAGTGGCGTTGGAGTAGAACTACGTTGCTCGGGACGGAGGTATGGATAAGACTAGTTGGCTTCTTGGTTAGCATGTATTGTGGCTAACTGTGTGTTAGCTAGCATTTATTAAAGATCAGACATGATGATCCTCATTAGCCTCTATATTTCTTACTGATAACCACCCATACAATTCACTTTTGTAAGGTGAAATGATTAGCTTGTTAGGGCTTACTTTCATCTAATTATTAAAGCCAGCCATGTGGTAGCATGTAATGTCAGTACTTAAGGTCAACAATGAATACAACACTGAATATCAGACAACACTGTGTCTCTCAGCTGCATTTCAATGGTTTGTATGTAAATCCAAATCTGAACTGTCTTTCATAAGCTGAATTAAAAAAAAGAAAAAACTTGATCTTGCTTAGTTTATGTTCTTCCATTTTTGTCTTTTTATTTATAAATTATGCTTCATATATTCTTATGTTGTTAATGTTATTGTAAAGTCCTTTGAATCTCCATGTTGTTGAATTGTGCTGTATAAATAAACTTGCTTTGCTTTGAATGTAGAAGGAAACATCTCACTGAGTAACTACTTGGTTTAACTAAAAACTAACTTGACCTGCTGGTGGGACTGGCACTGACAGGCACAAGAAAACAATGGAAACCTTTCAAACAACAAACTTTTTATTGACATAAAACAAAAAGGCAAGGCAATAAAGTAAATTAATCAGTTACAGCATGTATAATGAAATGATAAAAATAAACCTTGGGGAAGGAAAAATGACAAACTGATGTCAGTGTTCCTGCCTGCTGCTCCTGAATAAAGAATAAAAAAAAATGTCAGTAATGACTAATCGACTACAAAACATGAATGTAGAACAGCTGTAAGGGTAGAACATGAGCTAATATCCAAATAAGTGAACAAGTATGGGTGAAAAAATAATGCAAGGGTAAAGAGGGAAAATAAAAGAGTTATAATGAATGAACAGAGATGCACAGGGAATTGGTGAAATATATGTTAATTAGGAATCATGATTACTACTTAGTTATTGTTGCATGGAACATGGAAAGCAAAAGGGGACAAGGCAGTTTTAATAAATATTTAAACAGTTTAAATAAAATTTAATGGATACAAGTCAGTAGGCTCTGGATAATTACCTAACAGGTCATCTGCTCTGTGATTTTCTATTATATGTAATAGAGAATTCATGAAAAGCATTACAAACTCCCGAGCTTTCCCTGTTACTACGCATTAAAATCCCCAGTACATGAAAAAACTGTTCACCTTAAAATACAACACAGGACCCCGAAATGTCATCTCTCGGGGTCATATTATTATATATATATATATATATTAAGTCATATTGAACATCAAATTCTATGAATCTATGAATAACAATGCACTTGATCAGTACACAGAAATAAATAATATAAGACCGTGACCACACTTTTTTAAACTAAAACATAAAAGCTGGGAGGCCATGGTGTAAAAACACAATAGCTATAACATGCAAAGGCAAAATACATTTAAACAAAATTTTATCACATTTAACAGATGCAAATATGTTAATGCAGGACGTCCTACAGAATGTACATACATTTTCGTGTCTTTTAAGACTGATATTGCATCGACTTCCCTCTGAAAATGAATGGAATGCATTGGCGATGAATGCAGTCTGATGTGGTGTTTGGAACTATTGAACGTCTCCAGTAACCAGGAAGTGCGCCGCCATTTTTTGTACACGGGAGTCAGAGTCTGTGTCAGAATGTTCACCCTACTCCCTACATAGTGCCCTATATAGGGGTCACGCCATTTTGTCGGGGTGTCCGAATGTCCAGAGAGAAATAAGTAGGGCACTCAAAATTACCCACAATGCATCTTGAAAAGTAGAGCGCATCGATGGTCACTAGAAGGGTCAATATAGACCACAATGCATTGCGGGCAGAAGCTCAACATGGCGCAAGGAGGCGAAAAAATTGAGCTGCGTGAAATTATCTATAAGAAAACAAACAAAGAATAAAATACAACATAAGGAATAAAAACAAAAATATTTACACACAATTTTGGATTGGATTTGGAATGGCATCTTGACGTTGTGGTTGCCGTGGTGACGGCGGTAATCATGTGGTTTGTGGCAACGAAAAAAATAGGCAGCTTCGTGTCCGAATCGCCAAAAGAATGAGTGCACTATGTAGTGTGTTATGTAGTGCAGCCCTATGTAGTGAACGAGGGGTTAAGGAGTAGGGTGGACATTCAGACACAGCCAGAAAGTGTCGCAACTCTGAGTATATCGACGGCTCTGGTTCTGCCCATCTGCATGGGTTTTGACAGACAAAGAGAACTGTCGGTTCTTTTTCTTCTCTCTTAAGTTCCAGACAGGAAACGTCTCTTCATGTTAATAAACCCACTCTCTCCTGACTACATTCAGTACGCACCGCTGCAGCAGTGTTGACTGCATGTGTGCTGTGATCAACGCCACTGAACCAAAAAAAAAAAAAAAAAAACCCTTAACGCGCGGTTTAAATAATTATCCCCGTTAACTAATTGTTGCATTAACGCGTGATTAACGTGTCCCAATCCCAATATAAATGGTAAATGGTGTGTACTTACAGTATATAGCACTTTTATCCAAAGTGCTTTACATGTACGTCATTCACACACACATTCACACACTGATGGCGGAAGCTGCCATGCAAGGCTCTCAACCACGACCCATCAAGAGCAATTAGGGGTTCGGTGTCTTGCTCAGGGACACCTTGATATGAGCTTGAGAGGCCGGGAACAAACCGACAACCCTTGGGTTACAGGGTCTATACTGAACAGGACAAAAAGAAGAAGAAGAAAAAAACAGACAGCACGTCTAGAAAATTGATGCAGTTTTTATTATTTATTTATTTATTTTAAGAAAGTACAAAGCTGCCTAACTTCAAAAGATAAAGATATACTCTAAGAGACTTACAGCTGTATCTGCTGTGACAGGTGTCTCTATAAACTACATTTGCACACACCAGTTTTCATTTGATTTTTTTTTTCATTTCCTAATTTTGCAAAAAAAAAAAAAAAAAAAAAAAACTAATGATAATAAGTAAAAATTATATATATATATATATATTATATATACTATATATAGTATATATATATATATATTGTATAGCTAAAAGTATCAAGGCATGTAATCTTTTTGTAAAACACTATATGTGTCGGTTTTCAGAGAAAGGTGGGTGGAAACAGCCACATAAACATAAAAATTGTAGAAATTGTTTGGCATTTTATACATATTTTGCTACCATCACTTGCAAACTGACTGATTTAGTTAATCATTTTGCAGTCAGAATTTGATATTGAGTGTCTTGAGTGTAAGCAGTTACAGGATAATAGCCATGTCAGGTTAAAGAATGATTAACTGGGGGCCAACTCTGACCTCTGTGTCCTGAGGTTATATAAAAGCTTGACTCAAAGTGCAACCTGCCTGTCCTGAACTTTTTAAAGACCTACTCACTCACATAAAAAAACTCCTCTATCAATAGGCACCACCAGTTTACCCAAGAAAGAGTCTGCTGTGCAGAAAAGGAGGGCAATGAGCAGCAGAGTGTGGTTTCCTGCAGTGGACTGTTGGCTTGGATATTGCTGCTTCAGATCTAGGACCTGTTCAAGGGGAGAAGGGTGCTGGCTATGCCTGTGGATGGAAGCCACTGGCTCAGCATGAAGATACTGGGTGAAGGACTCAGCCGCAGGGGCCATGAGGTTACCGTTTCTGGTGCCAGAAAGCAGTCTGTTGATCAAAGGCTCAGACAGCTACAAGACTGAGATCTACAAAGTGCCGTATACCCAAGCTGAGCTGAATGAAAATTTCGATAAACTCAAAGAAGGGGTGTTCACCAAGGCACCAGGACTCACAGATCTGTTCGTCAATGTGCAGCGTTTGTTGACCTTTACTTCACTCCAGGTGGTGGGTTGTGAAGCTTTGCTGGACAACAAGCCTTTAATGGAAAGACTGAGGGGAGAGGGATTTGATCTCATGCTTACAGACCCCTTCCTTCCTTGCGGCTCTGTCCTGGCTAAACTCTTCTCAATTCCAGCTGTTTATTTCCTGCGGGGACTTCCATGTAGACTGGACATTAAAGCTAACCAGTGCCCATCTCCTCCTTCCTACGTTCCTTTGTCCTTTACAGGTAATACAGACCACATGACCTTCCCACAGAGAGTGAAAAACATGATGATGCTTGTTTTGGAATCCTACATGTGCCACATAATGTATAAAAGCTTTGATGATCTGACCAGCAAGCGTTTTGGAAACGGCATGACCTATTCAGAACTTATAAGCCATGGAGCTATCTGGCTTCTTAGATATGACTTTGTATTTGAATGGCCCAGACCTCTCTCTTAGCCAAAGATGGTTTTAGATTGGTGGAAATCAACTGTGCAAAGAAAGCGTCCTCTGCAGCGGTGAGTATGTAAATAAATGTATACAAGGTTAATAAGCATGGCATTGGGATTAATTGAAGTCTTTGAGTTTAATTTGTTGACATGGAGGAGTAAAAGTGACTAAATTAATTATTTAATTTATCATTAAATAATTACTTAAATCTGTCATAAATAATTAAAATGATAATTAAATACATTAATGTGTTCTTAAATGTATCATTAATTAATTAAAAGTGGCACAATGAATTAATTAAAAAATATCATTAAATAATTTACTTAAATGTGTCATTAAATAATTAGAAATGATAATTAAATACATTAATGTTGTTACAAAACACGTGAATGAATGTATGTAAAAACATATAGGAATTATTTTCACCTAATTAGTTTATTTATGGTCCCTGTGTTCAGTGCAATCATGAATTTATTTTATCTGTCAGCCTAGTTTATCAAAGTCAGTGGCAAATGCACTCCAGACAATGGATCAATGCAGAAACTAGTGAACACATTCGCAATACACTGTATGGCGTTTATTCTCTATGCTGGTTTAGATCAGGGGGTGGCCAACCAGTCAGAGACCAAGAGCCACATTTTTTACTGTGTTTAGCCGCAAAGGGCCACATCAGACCATGGGTACACATGAACATCACCCATTCCTTATCACACACACACACACACACACCTCTGCTAAGCCAGATTTATTCTAAATGTCACACACCAACATAATGACAAAAAATTGATTCTTACAGTACTAGGAGCACATGCCAGTCATTTTCAACAATGAACATTGTGTGCTTTTTTTCTCACAGAACAAACTCCTCAGTTCAACCAAGTCCCAAATAAAAAGTATAATTATTTACAATAGTGTTTTTCTTTTATTATGCATGTTGCTTAGTGGGACTTCTGGCATTCCTTGCCTTGAAGAATTCTCTTCAATCTGGCTTGTATTATGTTGATTCGATGCTTTGATTTCACAAGGTTTCAGGTAGAAAACACAGACTACGCAGACGTATGTTTGACTCAAGCATTGACAGTATCTTAAGCGCAGCCCGTTTGACATTGGGGTATTTTCCATTGCACACTTTTCCAGAACTCAATGGGCCCTTCCCTTAAAGCAGGTTTCAGTTGGTCCTCCTCACAAAGATCAATCATCTCTAACTCAGGCCGCTGCCTCATCTGTGACTAGCGGGGCTTTCAAACAGTCCTGTCTCCACATTAAATGGTCAACGACACAAGTTGCTCCCTGTGGATGATGCATTGGAAATTCCAAAAGCTTGAGAAATGTTTGGTCAGCTTTGGCACAGCCCCACAAGCCTGTTTCACAGATCCGATCATGGCTGGTGCTCCATCCGTGGCTATTGCAGTTAGTTTCAGTATGGGGCAGATTTGCTTTCACAAATGCAGCCAGCATTGTTCTTTCACATCTATGGCCACGGGTTTCTGTCTTTTAATGGCACAATATCAAGGAGTGCTTCTTTGATCACACAATCGTTTGACACAGACCGTGCAAATATTGCCAGACTGTAGGCTTGTCTTGTATGTCACAACTCTCATCCAATGCGACACTAAAATACTCACATGCTTGAAGGTCAGAGTGCAACTGTGATTCAATAGCCGTGTTAATGTCCGATATTCTGTGTTCAACAGTGTGGCGGGACAGTTGGATGTCTGTTACCATGCGTTTTAGTTTGTCGTTTTCAGGAGACAAGATTTCAACAATGTCACTGAGGCATTTTGTAACAAACTCCCCTTCATTGTAAGGCTTTTTTGCCCGTGCAATGTTCCAAGCTAGTTGATACGATGCAAGCGTTAGGGTTTCTGAGTGCTTTGTAATTTTTTTGAAAAACTGCATTTGCTTTTCTGCCTGACTTTTCAAAGTGACCAACTTGTGCTTGCGAAGTTCAGTCCCTTTTGGAAATTCCTGGTCGATGTTAGCATGGAGTGAGCTGAAGTGGCGCTGAAGATTTGAAGCTTTGAAATGCGCTAATGACGCCTGACATAGAAGGCAGAATGGCTTGCCATTACGTTCAACAAAAAAATATGAACTCTCCCACTCTGTTAAAAACGTCCTGTGTTCATCTTCAGATTTTAGTTTTGCTGTGCATTTTTTCCCTGCCATTTTGAGAGCAAACTTGACACAAATTGTTTACGTCCTACTGGTAAACTTTATTGAACTCAAACAAATCGAACAGGCATATAAAAAAAAATAAAATAAAAAAAAAGCACACACTTTGATACTGAATGTAAGAGCCGCATGAAACCAGGCAAAGAGCAGCATGCGGCTCGGGAGCCGTGGGTTGGCCACTCCTGGTTTAGATACTCTATTAAACAAACCCATAGAACAAACTTTTATTGACAACCACAAAATATCAGGCAGCGTGCAAGATGTAGGAACTGCTGAGAGAAGCAGCAGATTTGATTGCAGAAGCTCTAAACGGAACTTCTACTTGGTGCTCCAGAACTGCAGTCAATATGTCAAACTCCAAACGTCCCTGAGTGTGTTCTGCTTGTTCGGCCCAAGCAGCAACCTCAGGCGGTGAAATGTGAAGCCTATGCGGAAGTGCAAGAAATTGCAGTTCACCTCTCATCCGCTAGGGGCTGGTTCCAAAACAGAGCAAATCCTCAAAGACTCCACGTTAAAAAGACCAACATCACAGTGGAAACAAACATGTTTAAAGCTCTTGTTGGGGCTCTCCTCTGCCGCCATTCGGGTGGAGCTGGAGTCGTCTTCGTGGTGGGGTGGCTTGGGTTGGTGCTGAGGGTCTGAGTCTCTGGCCCCGGTCTGCCTCTGACCTCCGTAGAGGCATGGTCACATTTGCACGATCTCACTCACCACTCTTCATCACTGATCACTCCTTATTCCTCATCCTCTGCATGCTGACACAGTCACTGAGTTGTCCAGTTTTTTTTTTTTTTTTCCTGTGGGTTAGTATCTGGTCGCTGTTATGTCTTTTTGATTTGGTTATTATTTAAAAACTCTTAATGACTAGCAGCTCTGTTTTTTCTGTGTGTGTGTTTCTGTTTTTGTAAAAGTTGTAGGAAATTTTCTGGTGTGTTCATGTACAGGTGTAACAGTTTGTTGTCTGGTGATGGTGTGGATTGAAGGGTCGTTTCCTTCTGTCTGTGATCTTTTTGTCTCCTTTCTTCTTTCCCTTTTGCTCTTTTTACTATTTTCCATCTTTTTCTGTCCCCTCCGGTCAGCTCCAACAAGATTACATAGATTCCGTGATTCAAAGCAAATAAATAAATAAATGAATCAGATTATCAAGGGGAGCCTTACCCATAGGCCTCCCCTTGGCAGAGCAAATTTGTTCAGCACGATACAGCAACCAGATTATCATTTTGACTGCTATGATGCTGGACAGGACAAGTTAAAAAAAACAAAAAAAAAAAAAAAACAGTAGGCTTGTTGAAATTAGTACAAAGTGTGATTGTGCTTGAAAGATTAAAAGAAAGTTTCTTACATACATGTTGATAAAATTATTTTTCTCATGTGTATATCAGAAATGCATCTTTTAGAGACTGGGTGTAAGCTGAGTGTTTCAAATTTGTGGGTGTAATTTTTATGTCTTCTCACACCTCGTTTCAGGACCTGAAAGAGTTTGTGGATGGCTCTGGAGATGATGGCTTTATCGTCTTCACTCTGGGTTCAATGGTGTCCAACATGCCTGAGGAGAAAGCTAAACTGTTTTTTGATGCATTTCGTCAAATTCCCCAGAGGGTAAAATAGAACTCAGTAGTTTAATTCTATCAACTGACTTCTGTTCTACTGCTCTTTATAATGATCAGATAAACACTGATTAAGGTTCAAAGTTCCTTTCATTCATTTGTATGTTTTGACATGAAACAAGTTTTTTCTTCTGACCGCCAGACATGGGACAAAGTCCAATCATAAAACTTTACAAGCATATCTCTCATAAATCACAGAATAAAGAACTGAACAAAGAATTCAATTGCAGCTTATAAGAAACAGAGTATAATGTTAAAGCACAACAGCATAGCAAAGCAGAGCCATGTAGAGTGCATTCACGAGGCATGGAGGTGACCAGTTTTTCAGCTTCTTAGTAGAAGATGCATTTGAGCCTTGTGTTCTAGCCATGACACAGCCTCCCACCTGAGGGTAAGGGATCAGTTTATGGGTTGGCACTGCTCCTGCACATGCTGATGAGAAAACTCTGCAATGAAGGGAGGTGTCTAGCAGATTGATCTCCTGTGCTGCTTTTTCAATTCTTGCAGCACCCATGTTTTTTTTTAAAAACATTTTAACCAGACCTTTTCACTGTTTGCATACATCCCAAAAGTCTGATAAGGTTCAGCTATTAGACTTTGTCCTCTGTCTTGAAAAATATGAAAGCCGTTAGTTACTGCAGTTTGCATGTGCTCACCAGGTGCTATGATTTGTGTTTCAGGTTGTGTGGAGATACACTGGAGCTCTACCCAAAGATGTACCCAAGAACATCAGAGTTATGAAATGGTTACCTCAGAACGATCTCCTAGGTTGGGATTCATTTCTCATTAAAATAAAACAGAAGACACATTACATAGATTGTCAAATTTAACCTGTGGACTGCTTTTTGTGTCTGTCTTCTCCAGCCACAAACAATGCTAAAGTCTTCATGACTCATGGAGGTTCCCACTGGTCTCTATAGAAGGTATCTGTACGGTGTGCCCATGTTGATGTTTCCACTTTTTTGGGGACCATGGAGACAATGTTCATCGAATGGTGGTCCGTGGTGTGGCAGAGCAAACTCACAGTATAGTTGATATGACAAGTGAAACCCTGGTGGCTGGCCCTGAAGAAAACTCATTCATGATAAAAAGGTAAGACAATTCATAACTAGTTAATCCCAGCAACCAAATATACAGCACTGTGCAAAAAAGTTTTAGGCAGGTGTGAAAATATCATCCTAATTGGTATGACATCCTTTTGCCATTCAGCATTGATTTGTTTTAAAGTACACTTGCTCAAAGTCAGGGGTCATAATTTCCCCTAATAATAAGCCCATCATTCTGCATTTTTTTTGCAGTTTTTATGCTTCTTGTATTTGTGTACAGCACAAATTCACATAGTTTAAGTTGATCACTAACTTGATGCCATAAAAAAATCTAGATAACAACATTTTGCTCCCTCTCAGTTACAAGAAACGGATGTGGAGTTGTCCCAGACACATCTAGATGTCCCCGTCCAGCCCTTGGACCTGGCTGTTTTTCTGGACCGAGTTTGTCAGAGAGACACAAAGGAGGCCCACATCTGAGGGTCGCTGCAACAGTGAGTTTGAAACTGGATTCAGTACCATAGCTTGGACGTCATCTGCTTTCTAGTCATTATTCTCATAACTGTTTGTGGCTGCAATGAAAATGTTGCTTATTTTTTACACGCAAGTGTTTCAGAAGAGTAATGCCAAGAAAAAGTCTAAGTAATGTTTCTTATGATGTGAATGGTATTAACACTGCTGTGAAGTGTATTGAACAGTGTGTTTCAATTCTGTGTCATTTTCTACATTATCTGAAATGCATGTATAAAAATAATGCTAGCAGTGATTGTTTAAAGACATCTATCCCTCCTTAAAAACAAAATTCCCAAAAAATAAAAATATTTTTTGATTCATTAACCTGACGTAAACACTGCTGTTTACGTGTTGAGTGTGCTGTACAGTATGTATGCATTAATTGTGTATGTAAATTGTATGCCATTCTCATAACCAAAATTCCTAAAAATCAATGTGTTTATTTTCTTCTTTTTTTTAAGCACTTGATCATCAATTTGTGTGTAATATTTAGACAAGCTAAGAACAATGGACCACATTCACTAAAGTCCTTAATCCATTCCTATTTTGCAACCACAAGTGACTCACCTGCGACTGCGCTGACTGAATGTGGTCTCACCAAAGGACTGGGTTTGATTTTGACATTGGGACATAGATGTGACCTTCAGAGGCCCCTGAAAGATAAGTGTTTTTGTGCACTTTTATTTGCAATGTGTAATTGAGCAGAGAATATATGTGCAAGCAGTTGTTAATAAAGTCAAACATTCAGAGACATGAAAACCATTACTTAAATGGTCTGCATTTAAATAGCGCTTTACTGTACCTAGAATGATACCCAAAGCGCTTTAGATTATACATCACATTCACCCATTCACACACACATTCACACACTGATGGCGGAAACTGCCATGCAATGCGCTAACTACGACCCAATCAGGAGCAATTTGGGGTTCTGTGCTTTGCTCAGGGACACCTCAACCTGAGCTCAACAGGTCGAGGATCAAGACGACCACCCTACTCACTGAGTCACACAGCCTGTAAATAAACTACTCAAATAAACTGAAACACTGAAGGGAAATTTGCTCATTAAAATGTATAATTGCAAACACAGTAATCAACCATTGTTTCACAGGGTATCATCATCCTCACAGTTATAATTTGTTAAGAAAAACAAAAATCTAGTTGTGATCATTTTGACTCATTGCAACTGCACATCATTAGTATATTCAATTTAATTCAAAAACATGTTTAAATTATCATGGCTCAATTTTGGGGGGGATATGTTCCAAAAACAATGCTAAAATAATATATGGGGGTCAAGTAAACACTTCAGTATGTCATATTATGATTGATTAAATAATCCAAGCCCACTTGGAGTTAAAATGTGTGCAAGGCTAAACTGGTGTTACTCAAGATTAATTATTAATTGGGAAAGGTCACGTCGGGTCCTTTTAAGGGTTATTTTATCATTGATCTATGTTTGTCTTGGCTGTTTGCTCAACTTTGTTATAAAATATGGCAACGGCAACCATAAATGCAAGCATTATCATTTCTCTGGAGGGACTTCAAGGAATTACTTGAATAACTCAGAAATTGTTACAGTGGGGCTGGCTAAGATTTTTACCCTTTTGTTATTTGAAAATTGTTGGCCCTATTTGCATTAATAACAGGAAATTTGATGAAATTGTACATGAACAATGATTTAATCTGTTTGTTTCAAGAAATGGCTTACAGTCAATATCATAAGGGACAATTTCCTGAAGCACATGTTATACCAGCAAGTTAATGACTGGACTCTATTATCCTAGTTCATATTAGACTGCTTTTAACCAAAAATGTATAGAGCCTTTAATTAGTAGCCAGCTGTTTAGATATTGACATGTTTACTTTACCCTTTATTCCCACTTTTTCTTTGATACTACAACTGCAGTTTTTAGCTCAGATTAAATGTGGGACGGATATTAGAATTTCACGGATTGTTGGCTCATAATTAGTGTAAAAAAAATCCACAATAGAAAATTGAAGTGTGTATAAGCCTTAGGCACCCAAAAATGCCAAAAAAAAAGTTTCTGGTTAGGTTTCCAATAACTGGGATTAGTTTAGTTTTTACAGATTTTGGTATACATGCAGCTATTTTCTGGGTCTTTTGGTTAACTCTCTGCTAGCCTTGTATGTTGGGTTATATTGATAGAAACCTCTTTTTGGTCAAACAGATGTAGATGCTTTCCTTTCCTCAGAAAATTTATTAAGTCTGAACAATGGCATTGTACAAACACGAGGTGGCCGTGAGAGGACGCTGTAGGGCGCAACTAAAACTTTCCCTCTTTTCCTGCAGTTTATGTTGTGTTGCGGTTAGTATTTTGGTATAAACATTTTGATATGCATTCAAATAAAACTAATCTTCTGTCTGATTTTCCTGCTTTTTGTTCCCCTCTGTATCTATTTTCTTTTAAAAAAGATTAGAAATGAGGGCTGGCTTGTACCCCTACTCTCTAGCAATGGCACGTAGGGAAATAAAAAACTTCAGCTGTCAAAGGCCCTGACAGAACTCTTATAGATAACAATGCAGTCTAAAACTACTTTACACTGGGACCTATTCAGATACACAGTTAGAAGGAAATGTAATTGTATTTTCTACATTTCTGACACTGTAAGCTCTCTTTTACAGATAATAAATAAGGGGAATATAAAAAAAACTAAACAAACAAAAAAAAACTGAATTGTCATTATCATTGCATAACTACAAAACATAAGTTTATTAAATTGTTTATATTCAAACAAAGGCATTATTTTCCACAGAGATCACCTTTGTAATTTATATTATACATCAATTTGTAAGGTATGGATCAGCTTATTTGTCTGCATGACTAAAGGAGTGCGTAAAACAGTAAAACAAAAAGTTGTTATACAGCGTCATGATTTTGACAAATGGACCAAATATATCTTAATGGTGACTGACTGAACAAATTTTACCCAGTGGACTGCAGAAGCAGAAGAATTAAGAACTTGGTTTGGCTTTAGGACATTATTCCGTTAGTGTTTATTATGTTTCGTAACTCTTCAGCTGCAATACTTAATAAAAAAAAAAAAAAAAAAAAAAAAAAAAAATTGAATTAATGCTAGGACCAAGCATGTGGTGAAATACTTTAGTCAAAAAAATTACCACCATTTTTTTTTTTTTTTTTTTTGTAAATCTGTGTAGTTCTTGGCCTTGATGGCGGACTTGAAATATCGTTATCATCGTTAAGTGGTCGACAGATAAGCATTTGTAATTATCCTACTTAATTTACGCTCATAATTTGGTCTGTTTTTGATGGCCTTGGGTAAACAACTTTATAGCGGTGCATTACTGCCACCAACCGGTGTCTGAAACTGACACCAGAGTATGGAAGTGAACTCTGAACTCAGCACTGCCACTAATATATGAAATGACTTAACAACCATGGCAACATAAAAGACAAATGGAAGTATGAGGGAGGTGACATATGAGAACTTTTGAAACAGAGATACCTATTTACATACGAAAGGGAGCATAAATGGGTCATGACACTTTAAGGATCTCCTTAAGCAGTATATTTGTAGTAATGTTGACGTGGTTTACAGGTGGCCGGTAAGGGCACTGTTATTGTATGCTGTTTTGACAGATCTAAGGCTAGAAGAAGAAACAGGAAAAATGTATGAATGCCCGAGGTCTATGGTTGTTTGCTAACAAGAGCAATAAAGTTATGTTCAGTACCGCTGTGTGGCCAATTACTACATATTTGGCAAGAGGATAAACTACCGGAGATGCCTCGCATGGAAAGTTTGGATGCTTAAGGCAGAATGTGTAGTTGGAAATTACTGCTGAAGAGTGTGCGTGAACATTGTGGAAACCCCAGGCATAACCTGGAGACTTCTATGGGAGGAAGCATGGTTCCTTTTGATAGCCATTCCCAAGCGTGGGAGGAGTACTGTAAGGCTCTTAACGATTTTTTTTTGGCTAATGAGACAGAAGATGCGCTCGTTGGAAGGCTATACTGTTTAGCTCGATTGGGGAGTCAGACATATAGTCTGACAAGAAACTGGTCAGCCCTGCAAAACCAGTAGAAAAAACTTTCGATGAACTGGTGAAATTGCTGAAAGGTATTTCACCCCCAACCAAGTGAGATTGTTCAATGTTACCGTTTAACACTCCAGAGGAAGGAAACCGGGCAAATCCGTAATGGTGTATGTGGCGGTGCTACGGAAATTGGCGCAGGACTGCAATTATGGACACAGTTTATCAGAGATGCTACAGGAACCGATCTTACCTTAGACAAGACACTGAAGCTGGCTCAAGCTATCGAGACTGCGAGCCAGGATGTTAAAGACTTACAGTCAGGGTCCGAAATTAACACTCGCCAGGCACCAAATGCGAGTAAATTTTTCGTTTGGCGAGTAAATCTCAGTGGGCTATCCGGCAAATGGCGAGTAAATGTTTGTACCAAATTAGTCATGTTTTTCAGTCTTCCTTTTGGTGGATTTCCTTGTTGTTGTTGCCCCTGCTGTCTACAAGTATGAACAACACACACGTACACAAACATGCACTGACACAAACATGCACTGACACAAACACTCACAAGCGCTCACACTATTTCAGTTCTGTTTACCGTTTAGCTCATAGCTAATTAAGTAGGGTAAATATGTGGAGATTTTTAGCAGGAATCGGCCAGCTTTCCAAAAGAAAGCACAGTGAACTAGAGGATAAAATCAGCAGGGCTTACAGCCCCAACCAGAAAGTTCAGTGAAAAGTGATGGTTTGGATATGGCAGCGCCTTCTATCTGCTTCACGGCCCGGTTTTGCTCGCTTCTCACGCACTGACTGTAGGTGGTAACACACCTGCGCTGTCAGCACAGCGGCACTCTGTTTGATGTGATGTTAGCCTGTTAGCTTAGCTTAGCTGTTTTAACCTGAAGGGTGACGACAGCTGCATAACGGGCGTGACGTGACTCTGCGAGACTACGAACAGCTGTCAACCAATTAACTTATTAATATAATAATAATGATGCTTATTATTATTATATTAATAAGTTATTAAGTTCATTATTATTATAAATCAGCTTTTATGATTATTGATAAGCTATTTATATTCAATATTTCTGATCAATAAGCTTTAAATTAATTTATTATGAATTTTTGTTAAGTTTATTTATTTTATTTTTTAAACAAGCAGGAGGCCAGACTTCACGGACTGTGTGAAATTACCAAGAGTAGAGAGGGAGGAGTCTGATTAGGTTTTAGTTAATTTTCTTGTTGCCTTTGTTTAATGTTACTGTGGCTTCCACTTTCAGTTTGGATACAACACAACATAGTATTATAGAAAATAATGTGCGTAGAGGTATGTGTGTGTAAAATAATTTAATAATTTGGCCAGTAAAAAATATGTTTGGCCGGTGGATTTTTTCATCTACTGGCAAACTTGGCCGGTGAGTCAAAAAGTTAATTTCGGACACTGCTTACAGTCCCTGAATTAGTTCACACACAAACAGGATCACTGCAGGCTGTGCACAGAATGCAAAACATACGTACAGTAAGCAAAAAATTGAGGTTTTTATAGATGTGGTAGTGAGCACCATAAAGAGGGACACTGTAAGTTCGCAAATGAAAAGTGAAAAGTGTGGAGAAAGATGGATGCATATTTTGGGGAGCAAGACCATCATTCTGTTTGCTACAATGCTGGACAGGGCGAAAGAAAAAAAAAAAAAAAAAAAAAACATGACAGGAAAATTAAACCATTTTCTTGATGCCATTATGTTGTTTCTGCGATGATGAGGTGGCTCCATTGTGTGATGACCTTCTCTGGATCGTGATGCCTTTTGTAGTGAAATACTTGAAGCAGGTGAAGTGGCAAAAATACTTTGAGATAAAAATAATGATAATGATCTAATTAAAAATGGTTTTTTATCACAAAAGTGACATCTTAAACAGATTTGCTTCTCTGTGACATCTCTCGGCCAATTGTAGAAAACCTCCAAATATACATGTCAGCGGCTTTATATACGCTTTCACAAACAAAGAACATTCCTAAGTTCAAATCTGAAACCACTTATCAGAGCTCCTGAGATTTGTAAATGAAACATGTAATGTTACACGCTATAACATTTGTGTGCTCCCCAAAATTTATGTAGTACAGACTGTTCTTAAAATCGCTGAGTCTGCTATGAAAGGTCATTGAGTTTGCTATGTCCCTGTGACACATTTTTTTTATAACTATGTGTCTGTTTTTCAGAGAGAGGTGTGTGGAAACAGCCACATAAACATATTATTTGTAGAAATAGTTTGGCAGTATATATATATATATATATTTATATATATATATATAGAGAGAGAGAGAGCCATGATGACTTGCAACTGACTGATCAGTAACTACAGGAAAATAACCATGTCATGTTAAAGAATGATTAACTGGGACCAACTCTGAATACTGAGACATCTCTGTCTTCCTGATGTTATATAACAGCTTGACTCAAGTCCAGCCTGCATGTCCTTAACAATTGAAGACTCATTCACACACATAAAAATCCTCTGCTAAGCAACAGGCATCCAGTTTGCTGTGCAGAAAGAGGCAATGAGCAGCAGAGTGTGGTTTCCTGCAGTGGGACTGCTGGCTTGGATATGCTGCTTCAGTCTAGGACCTGTTCAAGGGGGGAAGGTGCTGGCTATGCCTGTGGATGGAAGTCAGTGGCTCAGTATGAAGATACTGGTGATGGAACTCAGCCGCAGGGGCCATGAGGTTACCGTTCTGGTGCCTGAAAACAGTCTGTTAATCAAAGGCTCAGACAGCTACAAGACTGAGATCCACAAAGTGCCGTACACCCAAGCTGAGCTGGATGAAAATTTCGACAAGCTCAGAGAAGGAGTGTTCATCAAGACGCCAGAAATCACAGATATGTTTGTCAATGTGGAGCGTATTGTGAACTTTACTTCGTTCCAGATTTTGGGTTGTGAAGCTTTGCTGGACAACAAGCCTTTAATGGGACGACTGAGGGGAGAGGGATTTGATGTCATGCTTACAGACCCCTTTCTTCCTTGTGGCTCTGTCCTGGCTAAACTCTTCTCAATTCCAGCTGTTTATTTCCTGCATGGACTTCCATGTCAACTGGACTTTCATGCTAACCAGTGCCCGTCTCCTCCTTCCTATGTTCCTCTGCACTTCTCTGGTAATACAGACCACATGACCTTCCCACAGAGAGTGAAAAACATGATGATGCTGTTTTTGGAATCTTACCTGTGCAAAATAATGTATCAAAACTTGGATGATCTGGCCAGCAAGCGTTTTGGAAACGGCATGACCTATTCAGAACTTCTAAGCCATGGAGCTATCTGGCTTCTTAGATATGATTTTGTGCTTGAATGGCCCAGACCTCTCTTACCCAATATGGTTTTAATTGGTGGGATCAACTGTGCAAAGAAAGCTCCTCTGCCAGCGGTGAGTATGTAAATAAATACACTGGGAATAATTTAATTCTTTGATGTTAGTCTGATAAAACTGAACCCTTAATAATCAAACCTCTTGATAAACAAATGCCATCAGGAATCGTGGCAATGTTTAATAAATTATTCTGTATTAATGTTTTAAGGACATTGAAAACGGTATCCATCAAAAACAATAGCTATCCATCCATCCATCTATCTACTTTTTACTGCATATCCGGGGTCAGATAGCGGGGGCAGCTGCCAAAGCAAGGCAACACAGACCTCCCTCTCCCTGGTCACATTCATCAGTTTGTCCAGGGGGATCCCGAGGCGTTTTCAGGCCAGCCGTGAGATATAGTCGCTCCAGCATGCCCTAGGTCTTCCCCAGGGTCTCCTCCTGGTGGGACGTGCCCGGAACACTTCACCAGGGGGGCGTCCAGGAGGCATCCTGACCAGCTGCACAAGCCATCTCATCTGACTCCTCTTGATGCGGAGGAGCCCCTCTTGGATCACCGAGCTTCTCACCCTATCTCTAAGGGCTAATTTTTATGTCTTCTCCCACCTCTTTTCAGGACCTGAAAGAGTTTGTGGATGGCTCTGGAGATGATGGCTTCATCGTCTTCACTTTGGGTTCAATGGTGTCCAACATGCCTGAGGAGAAAGCTAAACTGTTTTTTGATGCATTTCGTCAAATTCCCCAAAGGGTAACATAGAACTCAGTAGTTTAATTCTATCAACTGACTTCTGTTCTTCTGCTCTTTATAATGATCAGATAAACACTGATTAAGGTTCAAGGTTCCTTTCATTCATTTGTATGTTTTGACATGAAACAAGTTTTTTCTTCTGACCGCCAGACATGAGACAAAGTCCAATCATAAAACTTTACAAGCATATCTCTCATAAATTACAGATAAAAGAACTGAACAAAGAATTCAATTGCAGCTTATAAGAAACAGAGTATAATGTTAAAGCACAACAGCATAGCAAAGCAGAGCCATGTAGATGTGCATTCACGAGGCATGGAGGTGACCAGTTTTTTCAGCTTCTTAGTAGAAGATGCATTTGAGCCTTGACACAGCTTCCCACCTGAGGGTAAGGGATCAGTTTATGGGTTGGCACCGCTCCTGCACATGCTGATAGAAAGCTCTTCAATGAAAGGGAGGTTCTGCAGATGATGCATTCTTTTTTTTTTAAAAAAAAAAACCAAAAACATTTTAACCAGAGATTTTCACCATTTGCCAGAAGTCTGATAAGGTTCAGCTATTAGACTTTGTCCTCTGTCTTGAAAAATGTTAAAGCCGTTAGTTCTGCAATTTGCATGTGCTCACCAGGTGCTATGATTTGTGTTTCAGGTTGTGTGGAGATACACTGGAGCGCTACCCAAAGATGTACCCAAGAATGTCAGAGTTTTGAAATGGTTACCTCAGAACGATCTCCTAGGTGTGATTCATTTCTCATTAAAATAAAACAGAAGACACATTACATAGATTGTCGATTTAACCTGTGACTGCTTTTTGTGTCTGTCTTCCCCAGCTCATCCCAATGCTAAAGTCTTCATGACTCATGGAGGTTCCCATGGTATCTATGAAGGTATCTGTAACGGTGTGCCCATGTTGACGTTTCCACTTTTTGCGGACCAGGGAGACAATGTTCATCGAATGGTGGTCCGTGGTGTGGCAGAGAAACTCAGTATATTCGATATGACAAGTGAAACCCTGGTGGCTGCTCTGAAGAAACTCATTTATGATAAAAGGTAAGACAATTCGGAACTAATTAATCCCAGCAACCAAATACCTAGCACTGTGCAAACGTTTTAGGCAGGTGTGAAAATATCTTCCTAATTGGCATGACATGCCTTTTTGCCTTTGGTCCAGCATTGATGTGTTTTATGTGCACTTACTCAGTCAGTTTTTTTTTTTTTTTTCTTTTTTTTTTTTTTTTGCAGGATTATGGTTCAGAGTATGATAAACCAGTTTTACCAAACAGTTGTTAAAGTTCATAATATTCATCTGAAGCCTAGTCAGTCCATATCTGAAATAGAAGCAGTTGTGCAAGAGATTTAAACTGTGATAAGCAAACTAAACAGCCAAATATGTCAAATTTGGATACATAAGTCCATCATTCTGCAATGATATATATATATATATATATATATATATATATATATATATATATATTAGTGCTGGGCAACGATTAAATTTTTAATTGCGATTAATTGCACGACATGCTGCGATTAATCGCGATTAATCGAATCGATACGCGCAAAATGTCTCTTTCCTTTAAAAGAAGGCCTACAGGTATAAAAAGAAAATGCAGTAAATTTTGGTTTACTAACACACACCAGGGGTGTTTAACCTGTGACTCTGGACCTTCCACAATGCCTCTAAATACGTGGCTAAAATATTTTTTTTAAATCTATCTTTCTTGTCATTAGGTTGGAAACCAGGGACTTTTTTTTTTCCTTTTACAGCATTTTCCACAAATATCTACATCCCTTAGAAGAAAGTCTGTCTATCCTCATTTTATAAAGGTTTTATGTGTTTCCGCTATTTTAAAACCTTAAAAATTGAAATTAAAAATGTGATTCTTCAAAAATGACAAATATCCTATGGTGGCTTTTTATTTAAAAATATATATTAAGCTGACTTTTTGAAAAGTCTCATAACATTTGCGTCTCTAAAGGAGTTTTATTTAGCTGGCTGAGGGAAAAATGTCTCTTTGGATTGGAAAGGCTGCAGACCCCTGCACTAAACACATAAACAGATTTAGCATCAGTTTTCTCTTTAAACAGCAGCAGTTAAAATATTTCTTCATATATATTTATAAAACCAAATATTTATGAGAAAGAAGGATGAAATCCTCAGGATTTACTAACTAAAAGGTAAAGAGTCAGCAGGATGAATTTAAAGCTGTGAAGCTGCTTCCTTCTAAACACAGAAGGAACAATAAGTGATTAATATCAGCATCAGGTGAACAGACAGAAAGCAGGATTAGAATCTCACAGCTTCTAGATGGTGAGGAGAGAGAAATATTCACAATATGCACAATAACTTCCATCCATGCTCCTTCAGTGCTTCATTATCCAGATTTCTGGCATATAAATTCTCTAAACTTTCATTTTTTGTTTGACTGCACCTGCAGCCTCCGCTACTGGGAGTTAAGGGGTTAACATCTCGCTCGGGGAGTAGCTTCAGGTCTGTAGATGTAGCCTAACTCTAAACATGTGTGGTATCCACAGAAAGTCCAGAATCTCAGCTACCAGCTCAGTAAAACCATTTCTATCACCAACAAACACAGTTAAGACAACAAACAATTTAAAGAGCAGCTGCACAAAGTCTGAAAAATATGTAAACACAAATGATGTCTCCCCGTGTCCACCCCACGACATGAACACGAACAAACGGCTCCTCTACTGAAAGCTCACATCTCACAGATTCCACAGCTGGAAGTTTCATCTCACTATGACCAAGATTCACCGAACCAGAGGCAAAAGAAGACCCGATTTATGCTGCACGTTTGTAAAAGTGAGAACGCATGTCTTACCTTTGCTGTCTTGCATAAATTAAAAAAATTATTTATTAAAAAAAATAATAATATATAAAAAGTTTCCCGTCCAAAAATCACGATGTTCTGTCCATCTGCATGTATTTTGACAGAGAGAAAAGTCGGTTCTTCTTCTTCTTTCTTAAGTTCCAGACAGAAAACGTCTCTTCATTTTAATAAACCCGCTCTCTCCTGATTACATCAGACACACCGCTGCAGCAGGGAAGAGACATGGACGCCATGTTTCTGTCATAAAGCGAGATTAAAAAAGTTAATGGCGTTAATTAAGCGTTGCGTTAATTAAGCGTTGCGTTAACGCGCGATTAACGCGTTAACGTGCCCAGCAATAATATATATATACGTATACTGCAAGTGAGACAGCAGAGAGCCACGAGGAGAGTACATGAGTGAGTGCTGCCTGTCATCAAACCCTACTCACAGAGAGGAGAAACCGAATCAGCCCATCCAAGTCAAGGCATTTTATTTTTCTGAATGCCAACCTGCACTGAGGACATTAATGCTGCTTTCTTCATTCTCGTTCTGTTTGTGGATTTGTGTGCTGTTTTTTGTTCATTTATGTAATATAAGATTTTTGTTGAAATATTAAACAAAAGAAAGTGGTTTTGTATCAGAATAAATGCACAAAAAGAGGGACATATAAGGCTTCTCGTAAAAATGCTTAACACAAAATTGTTTTCAAAACACAATTCATTAATTCATAAATTATAAGGCTAAAAAGAAGTTACATTAGGAGCGGTTCGGGAGCCAAAAGAGTCGGCTCTCTGAAAAGTGTTGAACATCCCATAACCAATATATATGTGTATATATATATATTCATGAAACAGTTCTTCTATAGAATATCTACATAACAACATTTTGCTCCCTCTCAGTTACAAAGAACGGATGGTGGAGTTGTCCCAGATACATCTAGATGTCCCCGTCCAGCCCGTGGACCTGGCTGCTTTCTGGACCGAGTTTGTCATGAGACACAAAGGTGCCACACATCTGAGGGTCGCTGCACATGACTTGAACTGGATTCAGTACCATAGCTTGGATGTCATTGGCTTTTTAGTCATTATTCTCATAACTGTTTTGTGGCTGACAATGAAATGTTGCTTATTTTTCACCCGCAAGTGTTTCAGAAAGAGTAATGCCAAGAAAAAGTCTGAGTAATGTCTGTCATGATGTGAATGGTATGAACACTGCTGTGAAGTGTATTGTACAGTGTGTTTTAATTCTGTGTCTTTTTCTACATTCATCTGAAACACATGTATAAAAATAATGCTGACAGTGACTGTTTAAAGCCATCAATCCTTCCTTAAAACAAAGTTCCAGATAAATAAAATTAATTTTGTTTCATGACCATGATGTAATCATTGCCTTTAAATTTCAGTGTGTGTATGTGCTTATTGTCTGTATGTAAAATGTAAGTCATTTCTACATTTGGATGTAACAAACACAGTGTGCATAAAAAAAATGGTTGAAATGATTGAAATCATCAAGCCAAAATTCCTAAAAAATCAAATGTGTGTGCTTTTTTCCTTTTTTCTAGCACTTGATCATCAATTTGTCAATTTGTCAGTAATATTTAGACAGCCTAAAAACAATAGACCACATCCACTAACAGTCCTTGTTCGTCCATTCCTATATCTCAACCACAAGTGAACATGTCCAACTCATCTGACCAAGGGACTAAGTTTGATTTTGACATTGGGACATAGAAGTCACCTACAGAGGCCCCTGGAAGTGTTATTGTGTACTTAAATCGTTATTTGCAATATCATGTTATTGAACAAATAGAATACATGTGCAAGCAGACGTTAATAATTTCCAATATTCTATTCAGAGACATGAAAAACACTACTTAAATTCCATCTTGGTTGCCTGCATCCCTGGCTTACAGTAGCCCTAAAAGTTTGTTCGGAAATGGGAGGAACTGAGACGCAAATGCAGCTGACAGATATTGGAGAGATTGTTGCAGATGTATAAACGTTAAGCTTGAGTTGACCAGCATCCCTGAAAATGGATGATCTGGTCAGGGAAGCTGAGCTTAGATGCCATGGATGCAAAATTAATGGATTGAGTGTGTTCTGGAGGTATGCTGGACATTTTAACAACATGTTGGAAGTATTTGTTGAACCAAAATCTAGCAGGTAGTCTTCCAGTTTCTGTGATGCAGAGAGGGTCATGAAGTGTGAAGCAAACATTTTTTGCCATAGGCTTGGAAGGGCTGAGTTAGGAATCCGGTCTAAAACAATAAATAGGGAATGAGACCCAGAGTAGATCTGTTTGCTTCATTCAAGTCTGAATATGAGACAGTCTGACATGTGGACAGTAGTATTAGACAGACATGGGAGTAACACACAACTCCTTAACTCGACTCAGCTCTTACAGAGCTGCTCCATGGGCATGCACTTCCAACAGGAAGTAGATGGTAAGCCATGGATCATTAATGCACATCTTTTAATGGTAAAAGAAATCTAATACAACAGCGGCTTCCCATTCTCAGCCAGGAGTTGTTGAAGATCAACTAGTGTGGTAGTGTTGGTCATTCTGGTACATACAACATGCAGCAGCTGATACTGTTTAATTGGGTTGAGGTTAAGGTACACATCAGGCCTTTCCATTCTCTCCACTCTCAAATTCTGGAGGTACTCAGTGATGCTGGCTCTGTAGCAGAGAGTGTTGTCATTCTGTTCTCAATTTTATGGACAAGCTTTCCATAGGAAAAAGCTCTCTTTAATTATAATCAGCCTATTTGGAGTCAAGATGTGTGCAAGGCTAAACTGGTGTTACTCAAGATTAATTATTATTAGGGAAAGATCACGTCAGGTCCTCTTAAGGGGTATTTTATCATTGATCTATGTTTGTTTTTGCTGTTTGCTCAACTTTCTTGTAAAATATGACAACCACAATGATAAATGCAAGCATTATCATTTCTCTGGAGGGACTAAAGCCCCAGTGTGTAAGAATTACTCCCATCTAGTCGTACACCAATATAATGCAAGCAACCGAGTAGCGCTCTACTGGAACCTCACTGTTTAAGAGCGTTATTACAACCACAGAAGCTGCGGAGAATCATAAATGTGAAAATATCAACAATTTTTTTTTTTTTTGTTATGCCAATAAGGTACAAGCATGCCCGCCATGTATTTGGTACCAAGCTATTGCTAATAACTAATGTGAAATCGTTTTTCATGGCTTGCAGACTCAGAGATCATCTGATGAAGGGAGTGAAAGAGGTAGAGGAAGAGGGAGAGAAAGAGGGAGTCAAAGCAGGGGCAGTGGACCTGTCGGCGCTGCAAGAAAACATGTAACATGTATTTCAGCTGATTTATCAAGGGAGTTGGGTGACATATTGATTGGAAATAGTTATTTGAGAGATGTTTTGCGTTAGAATGCTTACAGTTTTAATGATTAAATCACGACGAGAAACTGATATTACTTTGGTCTATTTTGTCTGACTAGAAGGAGGATAACTACCCCCACCCCCATTGACAAATCAGCTGAAATAAATTATGAAACACGAGGAAAAGCTATCAGAAAATACGTCTGAAAGAAGCGCACGGTTGCCTACTGGAATGACTCCTGTGAAGGGTAACAACTGAAAACTGTTACAATGGAGCTTTTCTACTGTAGGCTAACTAACAAATTAGGTGTTTCCACCATTTTATATAGCAAATAACAGTAAATGATCCGACTTAAACGGGAGGATAAAGTAGTTGCTGGAGTACCCTGCCCTGTTTCTAACATAATGCCAAAATAAACTTCACTGTTAGATTGAATTAACTTACCTATGCAGCAGAAAGCCTGCAACTTTGAAGCTTTGAAGTCCCTCTCTTTGATCAATTTTAAATGCTCCACTGATGTATACACTTGTTTGCTCCTGGTTATTATTTCTTTTTTTAGGCAATTTTTTCCTGTGTCGCAGGGCAAAGAGTATGGATAGTCCTCCATTTCAATGTAAACTGGCAAGCTGAATGATCCACGGTTGTCTTTGCTTGTTTACACCACCCACTTCCTCCCGAAACAGAAGGACTCGTAGGTAAAACATGTAAAGGCAGATTTATGCTTGCGTGGTGTCCAAGGGCGGACTGACGTACGGGGAAACCGGGGAATTCCCCGGTGGGCCGACAAGCCGAAAGGCTGTCGGGCCGCTTTGAAATTAATATATCAAAATTGATGCGGCCTACACAACTGACAGTTGGGCCTCCTCAATGAACGGTTTATAAGGGTAAGGGTGGGCTGCTTTTGGGCTGAGCTAACGTGATAGGCTATACTTGTGGAAGTAATGACATTTCACCTATCACTGGCACCACCTATGATAATGGCCAATCGTCTTGGGTCCCTCCCTGTGAGTGGGTGTGTCCCACGTGGTTCCCCAGGCTTTTAGAATTGTCACTCACACGTCAATCAACACACTTTTGCGACATGGATGACCCGAAGCAGTCTGGAATAAAGGAGCACAGAAAACAAGCAAAAAAACGGAAAGGTGGAGCTGAAAAATTAAGAGATAAAAGGAAAAAAGCGCTCGAAGAAGATGCATCCACAAGCAAAAAAATTACAGATATGTTTTGTGGTCGTGGTGCTCCCATTGCATCCTCTGGTAATGCTATCGCTAGCATTAGCAGCAGCAGCAGCGGCGCCAGCTATTCTAGTGAGCTGCAGACTTCACATGTACAAGACCCCGACAACTCTGACCGTGATGATGATGAGCCCAGTCAGAAAAGCTGCGATGTAATGGTAAGTTATTGCAGAGACTTGTGCATGTTTTATTTGAAAATATGAATTTGACCAGCTCATGTTATCATTTAAATTACCCATGCTTTTGCTGGCATATGATAGATTTGGTAGAATCTGAAATTATCACCATTAAATCGTACCAATAGATAGCTTACTGTCTTAAATTAACCAGTGTATCATGTATTTGTTTTTATTTTTACTTTTGACTTTGCATGGCTGCTACTTTGACCAGCTCCCTAGTTTAAAAGAGAGGTCTAATCTCAATGTGACTTCCAAGTTAGATAAAAGTAATATAAATAACAAAAAATATGATTACTGCACTGGTATGTATGTAGCAGGCCTAATAAAATGTTATACATCCTTAAATCAAATATGTCTGATATTAAATATGTTAAATATTTAAAGTGTTATGATACTGATTAAGCTCTTAACAACAGCAATCTTTTACTTAGACTGAAGATGATCCAGCTCACGTTGGAGGAAAAAGGGCCACCAGCGGAAATAATGACACCCAGAGAGGAGTCCGGTTGAGGAATGTGGCTCCATTTGAACCCAGCCTCCAAAAGCAGAAGACTGTTAAGTACTCAATACACTGATAGTACTTAATAAACTCAACTGATAGGATGTTGAGTTTACTATAAGTTTTGTTATTCCATTTCATAAATGTTTGAAGTGACATTATTCCTATCTTTAATATATTAATAAATAAACATTTTTTAAAATGGCTTTTTGTCGTAATAACGTTCACCTATAGTGGCTTATTTATGGTATAGATAATCTAATTCTAATGTCCAACATCCTGCTGAATCAATGAGTACTGAAGTTATAGAATCATTTAATTGTCAGCATTAAAATCCCAGCAGACATAAATGTTGCTTTTTAGGTTTGTAAAAAACACTTACAGTTACTGATAAATGCATCAATCAAAACACCAAATGCATACATTGTTTTTTTTTTCATTGAGTTACATAAAACTTGTGCTGGCAGCAGCCTTGCTCCCCAGACTCAGAATTAAGTGGGCTGGTCTGACACTGACTCCCGGGCTGCTTTCTCCCCCCAGTCCGCCCCTGGTGGTGTCTGTGTCTACGTAACGGCCATAGGCTCAGCGTAGCTCCATAGAAGCCCGACGCACACCTGTTCCAGACCTGATGTGCAACCCTGCTACGCAGACGGTTATATGGAGGTGCTCCCTTGTGACTGGTCAGTTTGGGATCACGTGTTGCCGGATATCTGGATCTTCTCGCTGAATTTGTGTGGTAACCACCGTTTTTAAAAACAATAACCAGTGGATCCAGTTGCATCCACAAGCCAATAAAGACACTGAACCATACTGGACTCTATTGTTGTTTTAAAACAGAAAATACCTACAGAACTGAAGTGAAAACTCTGACCTGGTGAGTTTACCAGCCAATACCACCCCTGCTGCCACCTTCATATTAGGAGAAGAAACTGCAACATGATACCCCTCCACGTTCAAGTGCGAGAACTCACCAGCGTCAGCTACGCCGTGGTCAAACACATGCAGATGCCGCGTGAGCATAAATCCTCCTTAAGGCTAACAAGTTTGTCCCCTTTCGGCTACTGTATTCAAAGATGGCGATGCAACATGGCAGCCTCCTGTTGGGTGTGCTGCCCATAGATATATATAGAACGCTAGATGCCTTATGGCGGAGTCTTAAACGGCATCACAGGTCGGCCATCTTACCACAGGTTCGCTTCCTGGCAGAATCTGTCGAACCTGAGGTAAACCAAGGTAAGGTCAGTGATATGCTGAAACATTATTATTCTTATCTCGATGAAATTTTGACGGATTTACAAATGGTTGGATTTATTAGAAACAGTATTAACGTGGTTATAATCCTGGATGCTTGGACATGTTGAAATCGCAGATTTTCTCTTCAGAAAACGGTTTAGTCAACGTTGTGTATGGCTAGGCTGCTAGCTAGCACCTAGTAATTTTACGTCGAAGTCAGAGGCAGAATTGGTGTTTCTTTTCAATATAACTAAAGTTGCACATGATTTTCAATTTGGGTTTGGTTTGTTTAAAACATCTTCCATTCTTATTTCTACAGGAAATTTGTTTTTCAAAGAGAACATGCCGGATGTTGGGTCTTCGGACACCGAGTTTCAGCTCCTAATTAAATATTTCTAAACAATGTGTTTCAGACTGGTTTTCTATGATTTCATATATGTAAATGTAAATTATACTGTACATTGAGGACATTTGATAATGCTGAAGGTTACCGTTTACTGTTTATACCAATATTAGTGGTATTAACCCTTTCAAGCATGAATTATAAGAAACAGTGCCACATGTTTTTTGCATACAGTATTTTACTTCCAGAGACACATACAGTGATGCTTTTTTATTTCTTGATCATATTTTACCTTATTTTTTAAATGTATTTTGACAGTTTATTCAAAATTATTAATTAGATAAGCTTTTCATATTTATATTATCTGGCTATTCTATAAAAATATGGCTATCATTTTTATTTTCCTGTTTATCACTAAAGAAAGTTTGGTTATTACAATGTATGAATTTACATATATAAATATTCATTCTAGAGCAGTGGTTCTTAACCTGGGTTCGATCGAACCCTAGTGGTTCGGTGAGTCGGTCTCAGGGGTTCGGTGGAGCCTCCGCCGCAGAGGTCCACCCCTCAGTCTAGTCTGCAGTTAGTGAAAGCGTCCTGCTCTGAGATTTCCAACCGGTCCGCTTTGAGGTCGCTGGTTTATGCAGCAGAGTGAGACCTCCCTATCAGACCGCTAGGGCTGTATATGTGTCTGAGTGAGACTCCCTACCGGTCCGCTTTGAGAGCGCTGGATAAGCAGCAGAGTGAGACCTCCTTCTCAGTCGGGACCACACATCGGAATTAGCCGAAAATAAATCATATTTTATTTTTTACTAAAGAAGGGTTCGGTGAAGGAGCATATGAAACTGGTGGGGTTCGGTGCCTCCAACAAGGTTAAGAACCACTGTTCTAGAGTAAGTGACAGTGTATTGCATGACTCACTGATGTCCCCTGAAGTGGCAAAATTACAAATATCCACCCAAGAATATACTAGAAAACAGCTGTCAAATAGGTGTCCACCGTAGTGGATGCTACGCATGAAAGGGGTAAATTTATATTGTGTATTCTGTGATTATGGTACATTATGAGCATGCATTATATTGAGAGACGGATGAAGTATTGTCAGAGGTGGGTAAAATGTTCAGTTAAGTTTATCCCCTACATGTATGGTCTCAAGGCCTCAATTATTCAAGTATGCAGTGTCTACAGTATATACATCTGTGTACAGGGTGGGGATTTCAACATAGAGCCTTTCTTATAGCCTATTTGTAATAGGAAATATTAATCTACCTGTTTCATAACATTATTTTTAGGACAACATAATCATTAATAACAATTGAGTATAATTATTACATCCACCCATGTTTATAACAAACCAAACCGTTTGAAAATCTGTTGAAATTTGATCAAGTTATGGTCCTCTGAAAAGTACTTTTACACTACCAACAGCGTTATGGGTGAGAGAGCTACCTGTGGTAAGATGGCCGCCAGGCACGGACGTTCGACTTTGTTGGCTGGCAACGCGGACGAGGCATCTAGCGTTCTATATATATCTATGGTGCTGCCACCTATGTATTTATAAACAACCCATTCTAAGCTACGAGAACGCTTTCATTTGGATGCAATTGTGATTTGAATTTGATAAAATACGTATTTATGAAAGCCATAACTGATTTTTGCTAACAAAAAGCCAAATAAGCTACACACTGAACCTTTAAGGACTTACTTGTATTACTCAGAAATTGTTACAATGACACTGGCTAAGGTTTTTACCCTTTTGCTATTTGAAAATAGTTGGCCCAATTTGCTTCAGTGATGGGAAATCTTATTAACTTGTACATAAAAAAATATTTAATCTGTTTGTTTCAAGAAATGGCTTACAGTCAATATCACAAAGGACAATTTCCTGAAGCAAAAGTTTTACCAGCAAGTTAATGACTGGACTTCATTATCCTAGTTCATATTAGACTGCTTTTAACCAAAAACGTGTAGAGCCTCTAATTAGTAGTCAGCTGTTTAGGTGTTGACATGTTTACTTTACCCTTCACTCCCACTTTGTCATGACTCCGCCTATCCTGGCAGTAGTCTGTGTGTGTGTGTGTGTGTGTGGGGGGGTGTGTGCATATGGATGTGGGCGTGCCTTCTTTGCAGGAGGAGTGTCTGACTCTGGCAGCAGGTTTCTCACAGCTGTGGATAATCTTCTCATCACCCAAACAGCATTTATGCCCTGGTCTGTTCACAAACCTCTGCCGGATCGTCGCTTGCATTTGTGTGGTAAAAGTTTGGTTTTCTTCAATTTGCTTATGGTTCTTTGCTCATGACCTGTGTGAAATAACTTTTTGATTCAACTCTGTTCAGAAGTCACCTGCCAGTTCACTGTCCCCGAGGACGCCACTGTTTTTGCCTGCCTGACTGCCTGCCTGCCTGCCAACCTGCCCCGACACCAGCATATTTCCTTTTTGTAAATAAAACCTTTTTGTGATTCAAAGGCTTCTCGTCTGCTCTTGGGTCCTTACAGCCTCCTCCATGCCACACTTTTTCTTTTGATTCTTCAACTGCAGTTTTTAGCTCAGATGAAATGATATATTAGAATTTCACTGAATGTTTGCTTATAATTAGTGTATAAAAAATCCATAATAGAAAATTGAAGTGTGTATAAGCCTTAGGCAACCCAAAAATGCCACAAAGGTGTCTGTTTAGGTTTGCCAAAAACCGGGATTAGTTATCATTTTTACAAATTTTTGTCAAACAGTGTAGATGCTTTCCTTTCCTCAGAGAATATCTTAAGTTTAAACAATGACATTGTACAAACATTGCAGGTGGCCTGTGAGAGGAAGCTGTAGAGCACAACTAAAAATATCACTGTTTTGTTTGCACGTCACTGTTCCTGCACTGCCATTAGTATTTTGGTAAAAAAATTTTGATATGCATTCAAAATAAAACTAAATTAATTTGTGTCTGATTTACTGCCTTTTGTTCCCATTTGTATCTTCCTTAACAAAAAAAAAAAAAAAAAGAAACTTGTGACTGACTGGTGAGTAAAAGGCAGCAACAAATATAAAAAAATCACAAAAAAAATCATAAATTAAATTAAAATGGCTAAAAGCTACATAGGTTAAAAGTTGCATTGTGCAGATTAGACATGAGAAAAGAAATGTTTTTAACCTGGATTTAAAAGTGTCTACATTTGGTGAATGTTTAATCGTTTCTAGCAGTTTGTTCCACTTATTTGGAACATAACAGCTAAATGCTGCTTCTTCATGTTTAGTTTGGACTCTGGTCTGGACTAGAGCCCAGATTCCACTGAACAGCTCGGTTCGGGCCGGTACGGTTCGGAAGTTTTAGAATGGTCCAGCTAATTTACGTGAGCATTCCCAGTGCACGTCGGACCACCAATGGGCATGTGGGGTTTATGCCTAGCGTGGCGTCATACTGCTTTAATAAATTCTGTTACATTGTTGATTTCCTTGCATTTTTAAATCCAGCCCAAAAGCACTCAGATCTCTCCGCTGCTAATCGCTCTTCACTGGCTTCCAGCTGCAACACACATCAGATTCAAAGCTCTGCTTCTGGCTTACAAAACAATAACCCAAATGGCTCCTGTCTGCCTTCACTCCTTAATTCAGAGCAACACTTTCTCTCGATACAGTGTCGGCGCCAGCACTCGTCTCACCAGGGGGCATATAATAAGTATAGGGGGGCATAAATTCCCGTTCAAGAGTTATATATGTAGATGTTTTAATATATATTACTGACACTTGTCGACAAAGCAAACCACACCAAATAACAAATCTGAAAAATCTCTCCTTTAAGCACAAGTGCGCTGTGCAGCCAAAGTAGTGTGTGACGCGGCGACGCAGGCCACGTCTCTCTCTCCCTCGATTTTCTCTCATTCATCATGCAACGCATGCATTAGAACGCGAACAGTAGTTCTCCAATTTGAAAAATCCATACAAACCAAACACAAACACTGTATTTCGTGTGCAAATGAAAGCCAAGGTGTTCACCACGGATACATTAAATGCATGTCTCACCTTAAAAGAGTTGCAGGCGAGTGTTGATGCTGAACTTCCACTCAGTTGTGCACTTTTTGGTCAAGTCTCTTTCAAACGCCAGCTGAACCAACTGGGCCTTTCTTTTATGAAGCATTGCACGTCTGTGGTCTGAAAATACGTTTCTCAGGGTGGAGAATGAGTTCTCACACATTGCTGTGGAAGCTCCAAATGTTAGCGCATGCTTGAACGCAGTCAAGACACTTGGCATTGTGGTGAGGTGCGCCTGGTATTTGGAGAGGATGCACTGCACAGTCCAGTCCCCCTCCATTTGATGTGATTGCTGTTGAGAGCTGAAAAAGGCCTTAGCAACACTGTACTCAGTTTCAATAACAGGCGAACCTGTCAAATCCATAATGGGCTTCACCGCCTTTACTTCCAGAAACATGTCACTTTGTGGGTTCAGTGCAGCAAGCGCATGGGCCAGCTCCGTGTTGCGCTCGCTGAATCTGTGGTCCATTTCTCCAAGAACTGCATCAATGGTACTATAGTACAGTCTTTTCATTTCTGTTTTGTTCTGGTTATCCCTGTTTCCTGTCGTTCCCACGAGGACGTATTCATCCACATTAGTGGCCGCTTTGAGTTTCCGTTTTGGGATTAAGGGTGTCAGTGGAGCGCCCGCAGCCGCATCCCACACCTTAATAAACTCCTCATCACAGCGGAGTTTCCGCACACAAGCTGTTGCACTTGCAACTACACTTAATCCTGTCATCAAATCGGTGTCCTCACTTTGAAGAAGTTTATTTGGTGGATCCAGCAGTGCAAGAACTGTGTGCACCATGTTTGCAATGAACGGGAAGCTGAGCTCGGTCATTGCGCGCAGCAAGCCCACAGCCTCCATTCGTGCCTCTGCGCCAAAGGCCGAAGATGTGTCAATCTCAGTCAGAAGACATGTCAGGTCATCAAATGATTTTAAGATGACTGACACTGTGGCAAGATGTCCTGTCCATCTTTGTTCCAGAAGACGTTTAAGGTGCGCCCCTTTATAGTGCAGAGCAATTGTCGGCTTTTTGCAGAATTTGTAAAGGGCATTACACACATGAAAAAAATCCACTATAGCTGTCTCTGCTGACATTGCGTGTACTATCACCAAGTGTAGCTGGTGGTTCAGACAGTGTACATAAGGTATATCCCGACCGAGCTTCTCTTGCAGTAGCTTCTGGACGCCATTTCCCTGACATCAGCGCGGCTCCATCAAACACCTGGCTAAGAATCTTTGATGTGTCAAGTCCAGCTCCACTTAGCTCTGCCAAAACGGTGTCTGTTAATGTCTGCGCATCACCCTTATCAGCAGTTGCTATGGTGAGAAGACGCTCTGTGACCTCATGCGACTCGTTTACATATCTGATTACAATAGAAATATTCTCACATCCTGTGGGGTCACGGGTTCCATCGACTTTCAAAGTGTAGAAGGAATCCCCCACCTCATTTACAATAGCCTCAGTCACCACACTGCTTAGTGTACTTATTATTTCATTTTGCATGTCGTGACAGGTGTATGTGGCGTTGCGTGGGATTGTTTTCACAACTGCTGCCAAATCGGGATCTTTTTTAATTGTGTAGTCCAATAAAGAGAGAAAAAGGCCACTCCCTCCCTCTGACATGTTGTCAAAAGCGTCAATCTTCCCTCGTAAAGGCAGTTGATTTTCTGTCAGAAACCCGATGATATCGATAAGAGAGGAGACATAATACCTGTTCTTTCGTAGCTGATCTGCGTTCACGAGTGTTGAAATCTCCTTGCCAGTATCGATGCGCCTCTCTCGCTCCTTCCAAAGGGTGTAACAAGAGATGTGCTCCTTTGAAGATTCGTGTTTATGAAATCCTCGATCTCTCTCAGTTGCATTTTTCCAGTTTCGGAATCCCACACTGACAAAAGCATCCAGTGTCTGACACCTGCGATGGCCGCTGAACTTCCGGCAACAATAACAGAATGCTGCATTTTCTTTAACGCTGTATTCAAGCCATTCTCTGTTGTGATACCAAGCAGCAACAAATGAACGTTTTCTTCCGTTGAAAATACTTGCAGGGTACTGATGTAAAACAACTTGGTTGGGCTGGTCAGTCCCGAGATCAACGAGTGTTTTTACACACGTAGTAGCACTTATGCTAGCAGTTGCGCCATGGCTGCTGCTGAGACACGGAGGCTCTGCTGTCTGTCCTTCAGAAACAGCAGTGCTGGAGCCAGGTCTATTTGCATCTTCTTTTGTTGATGGAATTGGCGGAGGCTTAGAAGATGGAGCACCGTGAAGCCACTTTCTTATGTCCATTTTCTGTAGACGAAATGCCGGTGTTGTCTGACCGCGCTCTTTTTTCAAACGACATCCAATTAGGGTTCAGGTCAATCCTTGGACCAATAAGAAACCACGCATCTTCACGTAACACAAAAAACTCACATCAAATGTATTTTATTGTTAATTTAATTTTTTATATAGTTTTTTGTGTGTTATATACTATATATACCAAGTGTGATTTTGCATTCTATAAGATTTATTTAAATCTAAAAATTTCAAAGTTTGGCACAAATGCTTGATAGTGGTTAGGCAAGTGGAGGAGGGGCACAGTGGCTCATATGGGGGGGCATGGCCCGCGAATGCCCCCCCATAACGCCGAGCCCGTCTTGATAGTTACACTCTGCCAGTGAAAGATGCCTAGCGCTCCCGCCACATCGCGGCACCAGATCAGTAGCTAGACTCTTTTCCTGTCATTTCCCAGTGGTGGAACAACCTACCAAACTCTGTCCAATCCGTAGAGTCCTTAACCATTTTTAAGAGCAAGCTAAAGACTCAGCTTTTAAATAAGCATTTCAGCACTTAGTTTAACTTTTCTACTCGTCGGAATGAGTTACAAAGATTAGTCCAGCTCTGTGGCTCAACGCTGCACTGTTACAGCCCTTGGCTTGTCAGCCTGTGGCCGTATTATTACAAACAGCTGTGCCCCATTAACAGCCGGCAGGACCTGCTCCTGGACTCCGCCCACCTCCACCGGGATTGGTCGACCGCTGATCCGGAAACACCCGAAGGCACGTTCGGATTAGTGTGCCTCTAGAGAGAGAGTGGCGCCACCGGAAGCTCAAAACGCTTGCCGATCACGTGGTCCATGTAGCCTCCAAAAGTTCCAGGAAGTGCTTGGCGGCCAATACAAAATAATAGGAAAACTACGATAATCGGTAAATAATGATCAATGAAGGCTTTGCTCTGCAATATTTTTATAGTTGTGTTCATTGATATGAATCATCAAAGTTTTACTAAACCTGTTTCACATCAACAGCAATGTAAATCATAATATTTTCTGTTTTTTTAACTTTATCTTTCAGACTGAGGCATACCAACAGGTGAAGACAATGATTTATCAAGTGACTACACAATAAATCTAGGCTCACAGCATAATGATAACTGTTCTTACAGGAAATCTATATCCAATAAATAAAATTTAGATCCCCAATTCATTTCAAATAAATGGGTTATCTATTCTTACTTATTAGTATCTACTTGTGTGAATTGCTTTTAAGTCTTAAGACTTATTTTGAGTGAGACAGACTGACTCACAATATAATGTGTTCTTACAGAAAATCCATGGCAAATAAATAAAATTTTGATTTCAATTCATGGAAAATACATGGCTTTCTATCATTATTTGTTAACTATCCCAAGACTTACTCCCTACATATACATAATAAATCAGACAAACACCCTTTGTTTTCCAAATGCATTTAATACCTAAAAGAATTCCTTTACAATAAAACTCGACTAGATCAGCATGTCTAGCCATTTCTTTTCTCTGCTATCCTTGAATACAGTCTTCACCATGGTATGCTGTGCTGCATGGGGATGCTCCAATCGCTCAGAGAAAGGCGTGCGTATGTATGGCTTCCCCAAAGACAGGGACAGAAGGAAAATATGGATGGCCAAAGTCAGCAGGATACATCTGACCACCATCAGGGACTGTGAAAACAAAAAATATGTGAAGTAATCATATTAAAACAATGCATTACACATTTTCAAAGACCATATCATTGGCAAGTTTATTTTTAAATTAAACACATCACAGGGAGATTTATATGGTTGAGGTTGCAGAATATAGAAAAAAAGACAGGAAACAACACTTTAAAGTGGCCAAAGCAGGAAGGTGAAGAAGAACAGTATCCCAGTTAACAGCAGACAACCCCAGAACTGATAATACAACATAATTAATATATAATAGTATAATATATAGTGAATATATATGACTGAACTTTTCACCCTGCAATATCAAATGACAGCCCTAATATTGTATAATTGTATGGGCTGTACTATTCGACAAAACAGCTCACTTTCTAGTTATTATGTAAAATGAACGGTGTAATTATTGGCCTGGCCTATAGTGTTAAATGTGTGAAATGCGGTGGTCACACATTATGACCCACATACAGAATCATCTTCATATCTTTGTCCATAATTCCACAGCCTTATAAATATATTAAAATTAAATAAAAATGTAACTACAATCGCTCTCCCTACACATTAACCTCGCTATCAACGGTGTTGGATCAATTTATATTGACGAACAGAATTTACATTCATCAGCCTGTGGCATCTGCTGCTATCAGTGTGCTAGCATAAACTTTTATCAGTTTGTAATCTCTAAATATATTAATCTAGACGGTGACAATCCGCCAACATATTTAATTACTCATGTCAAGTTGATTTAGATGCACAACTGATATGGAAATATGACTATTAAAACATCTTACCTTGAAGAAGTGTAGCTCCGACAATCTGCTCCATTGAAATACATTGACCGTCGCTTAGCTTTTGCTAACTTCCGGGAACTTTTGAGGGGCTCCATACGCCGCCATTGCTGTGAAAAAACTGAACCATTGCAGTGAACGGAGATGACGCCACTCTCTCTCTAGAAGCACTCTAGTTCGGATGACAAGCTCCGACCATAAAAGGCTCGCCCCGACGTCAATCGTGGCAGCTGTGTTCATGGAGCACGGTGTGCCGGTTTGGGAACTCTAGAGCTTGCTAGCGTTTGACTTTGAGCATTTCAGTGACAGGATTGAAGAAAAGACCCCTTTAGTTCGTTTAGTGTTATTGTATAGAGAATTTGGTTTAACTGTTTTGCATTCCCTCGTTAGGAGGAGGAATTTGTGTTACCGTTTAGTGATTGTTTGGTTTCTTTATTGGTTTGTTTTGTATCTGTCCCAGTACGTTAATTGACTGGTTGATCTTTTGTTTATAGCATTTATTATCGTTATTGAACCTACTTAAGACACCGTTTGTTATATTTGTTTACTTGCATACTGCCGGAGCAGGTATTTATGTTTATAGTTATTATTATTTGTACAAAATAAACTGTAATACAGTTGATCTTGACTCCGGCCCGTCTTTGTTATAGACCTTACACTCCTAGGCAAACTGAGGTCATAACAAGCACTGAATAAGCTGCCTGCACTTACACCCAAGATGATATTGTGGGATGAAATCATGAACTTGTAATTAAACAAATGACTATTGTAGAGAGGGAGAAAAAGTCACTGCCTCGAGCACTACATAACAGCACCTGGGTCCAATTGGACTCACAGCAGTCTGACTACCACTTAATTATAATGTCCCATCCTGTTTCAATTCTTGCTTGTGTTGTTCTTACTCTCAGATGCAAATCACCTTGGAGAAAAAGCATCTGCCAAATGACTGTAGAATAGAATATAATAGAATAAAATAGAATAGAATAAATATTAAACCTTTTGAACGTGAAATATCAGCTTAGCAGATGCGTAAGTGTTGCTTTGACAGAGCACTAAAACCTTTTTTTTAATAACTGGGATAATGACACTGGAAGTCCTATTTCACCAGTTGCAAAGTCAAAACTTGATCTATAATTTTAATTAGGGCGATTTATCAATTGATCGAATTGATTCAAATTATAAATTAATTATATCAATTATATCAATTCATAAAACTTGGAGACTGACTTTTGTATATGTCTTGATTTCTGGTGACGTGATCCTACTCTCATGTGACTTACCGAGACTTGGCGAGATCTTAGCATATAACTATAGTTTCCTGCGTTGCCTCCATCCAAAATCACCTTCTCTTGCTGAGATAATGTAGAATTCAGATGTTTTCATTCACCAGTGTGGATTACATTTACCTGTAAAGTCTTTTGCAGTGTATTACTGCTCACATTAGCAGCTAGTTCTAAGAGCGCAGGCACTCATATTAGCAACAAATGCTAACAAGTGGTTCCACAACCGGAAGTGATGTCACCACGCACGTACGTACTTTTAAATAAATCTGACACGGTCATTTAAAGTCACATTTCCTTTAGAACAGGTTTACATTTCATTCTTTTTATCAAAAGTAAACAGTCTGATGCTATTTTTCTGATTTACATGACAGCATGTCATAGCTGCACCTGCTCTCTGTGTCCATGAGAGTAAGTACACACAGACACATGCGCACACACACAGGTTAACACCAGAGGACAGAGTGAAGTGAAAATCAGACAAAA